>NC_051048.1:16767680-16970180 GCF_904848185.1 Acanthopagrus latus
TGGAGGGGAAGTGCAAACTAGAAATTCAGGTTACACATCTAAAAATGTGACATAACCAGGAAATGACTACAGTGACTGCTACTATGACTGTTAGTAGAAACAGCAATGTTAACAACAGCAAAGTCACAATAAACTCAATATCTAGAAGTGTAACACTGAAAAAGAGGGATAAATAATCACGTGAGTGATACCGTGTTTCTTCATCCAGTGCTTTTAGTAGAGTCAATCACATCTACATCTGCACACAATACATCTGTATATACTATGTTTAGCAAGTTTACAGCACCAATGATGTGTTTAAATGCCAGAAATAAACGGAATAAAACATGTAATAATACATGTAGATGATGAAAACGCTTGGCGTATTTATGCAAGATGGTGGCAGTTCCGCCCACTCGAACTTACTTGTAGAGACCCAGTAACATCGTTTAGCTTATTCGAGCATCACATACATGTTCTCCTCACAGCAGGTGCGTCGGAATAGGGGGCCCTGCCCCAACGCCCAGTTCCACCAGTCGCACATCACCATATGCCATTAGGCCAGGACTCGACTCTACTGAGAGGCTGTGCTGAAAGGTCTCTCTCTGTCTCTCTCTCTCTCTCTGTCTGTCTCTCTCTCTCTCTCTCACTTTCTCTCTTTCTCTCATGCATGCATGAACGCAGTGAGTGTGGCGAGTGACTGTGAGTTCTACCTTTCTTTTATTTGTGTTTTTTTTGTTGTATGTGATTTACTTGTTGATGAGCTGGAGAAGCTCACAGGCTGACAAGCAGTGAAAGTTTTACCACAGGCCGGCTGTTCAGTGGAGGAGGTTGGCCATGCTGGAGGAGAGGTGGTGGGGTTTGACTGCGTCGAATCGGCGTCCTGAATGAACAGTGCTATGGTGAATTTCCTGGATGAAGTGCATAAAGTGCTGCAAGTGGTTGAGGCTGGCATCGTCCTCAGGGACACATTCACTCCGGTGTATCGGCTCATGAATCTGTCAAAAAAGATCACCATTTCAAATGCCCCGCCATTCATCAAAAATGATGATCTGTGCAAAGCTCTGTCCAGATATGGACAAATAGTGTCCCCCATAAAAATGGTGCTGTTGGGATGTAAGTCTCCCAAACTAAAGCATGTGGTCTGTCACAGAAGACAAGATTATATGATCCCCAAAGACGCTAGTCACCTCAACGTGACATTTAACTGATGGGTTCAACAACATTGTCTTTGTCTCTCCTGATACTATGAAATGTTTTAGTTGTGGGGCTGAGGGACATCTCATCCGAGCTTGTCCTGAGGCCAGGAGGGAAAACACCAGTGACTCAGGGCGGCCAGCAGAAGACGCCCGTGCCACAGCGCAAGACGCCAGTGCCTTGGGTTTGGGGTGGCCAGTGGAGGAAGCCAGTGCCTCGGAGCCGCCGGTGGAAGGTGCCGATGCTGCGGGCGCAGGACGGCCAACGGGGGACGCCAGTGCTTCTAGCTCAGGGAAGCCAGCGGAAGACCCAGGTGCAGCGATGGACTGGTAATTTGGAATTTGGGCAGATGCCAGAGGGGCCATTTGGCCATTTGATAACTTCTCTCGGCACACTTTCAATCGTCAATAAAGACATCACATTAAATGACAAACAGATTTCTTCAATTCCTTAGCACTAATTAGTGATTGCAATTTAATCAGCATTCATACACCACTACGAGTCTCTATATCTGTCGCGTCGGGGCAAAAAGGGAAAACTATGAAAAGGGAGGTGGACCCAAATGCAGTTAATGGAGGCAAGATAAGGAGAACAAACAAAAGGCGAGCTTTATTTTAAAGCTGTTACAAAAACCAAAAGCAGACAAAAAGGGCAAAAGGCAAAGTAGCAAACAAGAACCAGACAGGTAAAGTAACAACTTAAAGGGCAAGACAAAGTAGCAACCAAAAAAGTTTAACTCATACATAGAAAACTCAAAACCAAAAACATACCGACCATGGACAGGAGCATGGACAGGCGCATGCACAGGAGCATGGACAGGAGCAAAAACAGCAAACAGAAAACAATGACCAGACAAAGAGTGAGGGGAAACACAGAGACTAAATACACAGACACTAATGACATGACGAGGCACAGGTGAGGAGAGAGGAGGAAGGCAGCCAGGTGTGATAATGAGGGGAAGGAGCACAGAGGAACAGACCAGGAGGGAACAAGACAACAGACAGAGGGAGCCAGAGGGGAGAACAAAGGAGAACTTAAAGGACACATGAGGGCATGGAAAAATCAAACACATGACACACAAGACATGATACAAGGATGTAAATCATAAACAAGAAACCAAAAACCAGACACAAGAACACCACAAACAGGAGACATGACAGAACCCCCCCCTTAAGGGACAGCTCCCAGATGTCCCTCAATATTTGGGATCAAGGTCCAGGAGAAGCCGGGAGGGTGGAGGGGGTCTGGAGGAGGGCCAGAGTCAAAGCTGGGAGGGTGGAGGGGTTCTGGAGGAGGGCCAGAGTCAAAGCCGGGAGGGTGGAGGGGGTCAGGGGGAGGGCCAAGGTCCAAACAAACATGAGGGTGGAGGCGAAGACTGGAGCCCACTGGAGTCCAGGGACAAAGGCAAAGGCGCAGGCTTGAACCTGCTGGACACTGGTGACCAAGGCGTAGGCGCTGTCTCAGACTCGCCGGAGGCTGGCGACGAAGGCGTAGGCGCGGCCTTGAACTTGCCAGAGGGCGACGAAGGCGTAGGCGCGGCCTTGAACTTGCCAGAGGGCGACGACGAAGACGTAGGCGCGGCCTTGAACTCGCCGGAGGGCGACGACGAAGGCGTAGGCGCAGCCTGGAACCCGCCGGAGGGCGGCGACGAAGACATAGGAGCGGCCTGGAACTCACTGGAATACGACGGCGAAGGCGAAGGTGCGGGCTGGAACCCCCTGGAGGCTGGCGGCGAAGGACTCGGCCGGACCTCCGACCGAGGAGCAGGCACTGGGCTTGGCGTGGGACTCGGCCGGGCCTCCAACCGGGGTGCAGGCACTGGACCTGGCGTGGGCCTCGGCCAGTCCTCCGACCGAGGTGCAGGAACAAGACGTGGCGTGGGCCTCGGCCGGTCCTCCGACTGAGGTGCAGGAACAAGACGTGGCGTGGGCCTCGGCCGGTCCTCCGACCGAGGTGCAGGAACAAGACGTGGCGTGGGCCTCGGCCGGTCCTCCGACCGGGGTGCAAGAACAAGACTTGGCGTGGGCCTCGGCCGGTCCTCCGACCGAGGTGCAGGTACAGGCCTCGGCTGGTCCTCCGACCGAGGTGCAGGTACAGGCCTCGGCCGGTCCTCCGACCGAGGTGCAGGTACAGGCCTCGGCCGGTCCTCCGACCGAGGTGCAGGTACAGGCCTCATCTGGACCGCCGACCGAGGTGCAGGTACAGGCCTCATCTGGACCGCCGACTGGGGGGCCACTGGCAGGTGTCGACCGGACCGCCGACTGGGGGGGCCACTGGCAGGTGTCGACCGGACCGCCGACTGGGGCCCACTGGTAGGTGTCGACCGGACCGCCGACTGGGGGCCACTGGCAGGTGTCGACGGGGTTGAGACTGAGGCCTGGGCTGGAAGCTCGGCTGTGGCTGAGGCTGCGGCCTGGGCTGGGAGCTCGGCTGTGGCTGCGGCCTGGGCTGGGAGCTCGGCTGTGGCTGTGGCTGTGGCCTGGGCTGGGACCTCGGCTGTGGCTGGAGCTGAGGCATGGGCTGAGGCCCCTGAGCCTGACTTCAGGGAGCCAGGACGTGGACGGGCTCGTCGCTTTCTCGGTGGGGGCACTTTGTAAACAAGCCGGGTTCCCCAGAACGGAGACACTTCGGCTGTGGCATGGGCTGAGGCTGGAGCTGTAGCATGAGCTGAGGCTGGAGCTGTGGCATGGGCTGAGGCGAGGGCTGAGTCATGAGCTTGAAAAAAGAGTTTGCTCGCGGCTATCTGACGAGCCCTGCTTTCAGGATTAGATACAAAGTCCTGATACCACCGGATTATCTCTAGGCCATTTACTGCTGGGTCCATTTTATAAGGTCTGGTCATTCTGTCGCGTCGGGGCAAAAAGGGAAAACTATGAAAAGGGAGGTGGACCCAAATGCAGTTAATGGAGGCAAGATAAGGAGAACAAACAAAAGGCGAGCTTTATTTTGAAGCTGTTACAAAAACCAAAAGCAGACAAAAAGGGCAAAAGGCAAAGTAGCAAACAAGAACCAGACAGGTAAAGTAACAACTTAAAGGGCAAGACAAAGTAGCAACCAAAAAATCAAAGTTTAACTCAAACATAGAAAACTCAAAACCAAAAACATACCGACCATGGACAGGAGCATGGACAGGAGCATGGACAGGAGCATGGACAGGAGCAAAAACAGCATACAGAAAACAATGACCAGACAAAGAGTGAGGGGAAACACAGAGACTAAATACACAGACACTAATGACATGACGAGGCACAGGTGAGGAGAGAGGAGGAAGGCAGCCAAGTGTGATAATGAGGGGGAGGAGCACAGAGGAACAGACCAGGAGGGAACAAGACAACAGACAGAGGGAGCCAGAGGGGAGAACAAAGGAGAACTTAAAGGACACATGAGGGCATGGAAAAATCAAACACATGACACACAAGACATGATACAAGGATGTAAATCATAAACAAGAAACCAAAAACCAGACACAAGAACACCACAAACAGGAGACATGACAATATCACAGTCTTGGTTACACTCTATAGTCTACAGTCACAAACTTTTATATCAGTCTGCATTGTTTTGTAGCTAAATGTCTTATTCAGATGTTCAAATATGTGCATGGTTTGAAAAAAAAACAAATCTACCTGCATTTCTCATTTGATTATTTGTTTGCGAAAGTTAAATGAAATAATACCTTCTGGGAATTTGAAGATTGAATCGACTGAACCTCATCTGCATGGTTGTTGGAAGTTGGAAATTGGAAGTTGGAAGAGACACAAGAGGGGAGCGGAAAACGAGAGAGAAATCTAAGAGAGCACTCTTGGCTGTCGGTGAAAACTGCTGCAAAATGACTGAGTTGTTTTTAAAATCAAGTGCGCTTCAGCTAGCACTAGTGCTAATACTGCTAGCACTAATGTTAGCAACACAGCTGAGCCAGCACACCAGGGAGAAAGACAGGACAGTGAGGAATATGAGCAAGAGCAGGAACAAAACGAACAAGAGGAGGATGCGCCCCTGCGTGCGTGCTGGTGGACCGCTGGTGACAGCACAATGTTCAATCAGTTTTCAAAGAAAACTTTGTTGTAATGTTTAACCCAATGTGCTTTGATAGAGGCTATTGAACAAAAATGTCAGTTAGCATAAATTATACTTTAATGATCATAGCTGGGCATATGTTAGCATTTAGCAAAGATGCCTGAAACAATGGACACACCCATTCAGTGGCAGAGTAGGGGCAGGTCTTCCTGCAAAGTATATTGGATAGGCACACCCAATTAGTTACTTAAGTCTCACCCTTTTCCAAAAAGTTAACTCCCGTCCTGATTACCAAAATAGCAGTTCCATTCCATGGTCACTTGAAACTGGCACCAAAAGCAAGTCAGTCCCTGCAAGAGTCAAAATGTCCAAATTTACAGCAGAAATACAGAATGGTTGAAGAAATGGTTTTGGTCTCTATACTTAATTGACAGCTTCATGACAACTGTACAGGGGCTACAACTATACAACTATAATTAGGAGGTGGGTAGCCACAAGCTGTCTGCTCATTTTCACTTCAGGTATTTCATGTCACTCAACTTGATCTATTCGTATCTATGGTGTATGTGCCTTTTAGAGAGTCTTTAATGCAGATACTGGACGAATAATATGACTTGGGTGCGATTAAGTGAACTAAACAGAGGAGTTGGAGAACCCAAAACCTCTGGACACCAGAAGTTCTTCCAGAATCTGGAGGAAAACACTGGGAGTTGAGGAGAGAACAGAGTTTGTTTGTGAAATTTTTAGGATGAAAAAATCGATTTAATGAGCCACAGAGGTGCCCGAATCAATTGAAATGCCCAAGCAGATTCAAATGCTGCCAAGATGGCAATGGCGGGGCCACCCATCTGCAATTAGCTTCTTTCTGGCTCTTTAGAAACGTATGGGTGACGTCGCTGTGGCTCTGTCCACTATTTTATACAACCAGTGGTAGCAACATGTGACTGATCAGCTCTTTGCGCTCTGAGAGAAGAGAAGAAGAAGCTGTGCCTGCTGTCACTCTCTGTCCAGGTATTCCCATCAGATTCACATTTATTTGGACCCCAATGCTCATATATGTGCTCCAGGGAGCAAGGATTGAGAAGCGAGGAGCAATGAGGGAGAACACAAGATAGTAAAGAAAGATAACAGATTAAATTCAGTTGTGTCACCATCAAGTTTTATGATTTCTTTGTTTTCTGATTCACCAGTTACAATGTGTCAACCTGACTTTAGAAGAACAAAAGACCCATTTTAACATGCTCAATTGGGGCACCGTTGGGGTTGGTAACCCTTGGTGTTGTAGGAAACCCTGCCACCTATCCTATCAGAAAAGGCCAATTGCTCAATTATGTTGGGACCCACAGATGAAGTTGTTGATTGTGGATTTCAAAATGGACTCCAAGCTGAACTCAGTTTCCCAGAATTCCCCAGTCGTCACACCTAGGTGTTGACCAAATAATCTCCAGCTCTTCCTTAGACTCTCTCTTCTCCACCTCTCTGCCCACAGGGCTGACTTTCATCAAGTTCTCTTCTCCTGGATTCTTCGGGGCCCAACAGCTGCTGAGAGCTGCAAGCAACATTTCCAGCAGGCCCAAAGAACTTCTCCTCACTGCAGCGGCACAAGGTTGTGCTCATGTTTCAGATTAGTTAACACCAGTAGCTGCGATGAAAAGTTTACCAACCCAACAAAGTACTTCACGCCCTCTGTAATCCACTTGAATTGAAAAGCAGAAACAAGTCATGAAAAACATGAAAACAAAGGTGTGATATCAGTAATAAAATATCATCTGTGTACAAAAATAATTTATTTTCCCAACCCACACCCCATACCCCCATAATGTCTGTCTGCTCTTATTGCGACAGCAAGTGGTTCAACTAGTAGAACAAAAAGCAGAGGACAGAGAGGATCTCTTTGATTTTAACCTCTTGTATGGTTGAATAGAGATGGCCATTAGTCAAAACAGATGCTTTCAGTGATGAACAAGTAATTTTTACAATGTCTGTATGACAAAAGCCCATTCCAGCCTATCAAACTACCTTTCAGTGTTGATTCAAAGGGCAGCTATGGGTGTGTCTCCATTGCAGCTAAAGCAGATAAGATCTAATAAATGTCTAACGTTGTCTAATAATGAGCACCCTTTGACAAAGCCAACCTGGTTTGCATGTATGACATGTGGCAATACACTCTCTATCGTTGTTGCAAGCTACAGGTCTAAATCTACTTGGCTCATGTTCATGAGGCCTCATTAAAAGTGTCCAGCAGTGTCCCTAATGTGAATGCTTCTGTGTATACACCTGTCAGTACAGGTGGCAGTATATCAATATATTTTTTAAAACATTCTACTGGTAACATGTTCAATCCCGGTGATTTACCTACTTTGAGAGATAAGATTGCATTGTGCCTTTGAAGCCTCATCCAGGCTCAGATCCTTTATCAGCAGATGTATGGCCTTTCTAGAATATTGGCACATTACTAGTGGGCAAATTTTTATGTCGAATCCCATCTTATTGCTGATTGAAATCCCCTGCGATAATTAAATGTCCATCCAATAAATATATCCAGTATTTTGTTTGTGTTATAGAAAAATGATGGCTCTTCCGTATTTAAACCGTATAAATTGCACAAATTAATGTTTATTCCATTTATCTTGGCCTCCACACATATTATTCTGCCTTTATTATCTTTGTCTTGCCTCATCATTACAAAGTTTAGCTTTTTGTGTACAAGTATCCCCACCCCACACTTTCTGTTGAAGTCAGAGCTATGAAATATCCAGTCAACTCAGTTTTAAATTGAATCAACTGAGAGTCAGTCTGAAAGGTCACATCGACTTGTTGAGATATGAGATATTTTCTTGTCTGTTTTATAAGCTGACACTGGATGGAACGATTGAGTCAGATTCACTGCAGTCTGCCCACTCTGAGGAAAATTGATGTGTGAAGAAAAATACCAAACAGAGACAAATTTTTAAGTGTCAGAATCAAGAAGATAAAATATTTGTAAATATCAATTTTCTTCTTTGTTTTCCTTTTTTTCTTTTCTTTTTTTTTGGGGGGGGGGAGGGTGGGGGTAATGAACGAGATGCTTTTTTGTGACAACAAAAGACAACAGGTGCAGTATTTAGAGATCCTGTGTCAGGTCAGTGGTAAATGGAAGTACATGGTTAACTTCCCACAGTGGCAAACACACATGAAGTCAGTGACACACTCAACATAAACCTTCAGCTTGGTCTCCATTGCAAAGATGCACCTGTTGTCTTGTTTTTACATTCTTTGTTGAATTCAGAAACCCAAGACTTGAGATGAAGAAAATTGTTAAATAATGGATTTAAAAAAAAGATGATCATGCAAAAAAAAAGTATGGTAAAACTATATAAACAAATGAGGTGATGATATTTCTGCTTACTTTAGAAGTTATTATACACTGTATGCTGTGATTCTGATCTGGGAAACATTAAAGACATTCATAGCCAGTCTGATGATTTTGTCTCTTTATTGAATCAGTTAACAGGAGTGAGTAAAGCATACATGTTAACTATCACATATAGAATGAGTGACATTTTAATTATTATAAAAATTGTAAATATTCAGAAACAGATACTTCACAGAAACATAAACCAAGAGATTATAAATTCCAATTTAGGAAAATCATTCTTTAAATGCTGTTTAAAACATGACAAATAAATCTATGCTAACTGAGTGATGTATGAAAGAAAGTAATTACATGAAATCAGGTATGTCACTGAAACAAAAAAGTAAATCACCCTTTATAACAAAAACTTGTGTACCACGTAAAGAATGAGTGATAAACAAAGGACTGTAAATGTAGATATCTGACATCAGATGACTCACAGAAATGAACAGTAAAAGTATACATATCAGATATTTGAAAAAAGACAAATTCAGACTCAGATCAAAGTGGAAATACGAAAATACACGAAAAGCTCCCAAAATATCGATGAAGTCAACCTTAACAGGCAGTGAAAGCACATTATTATTATCTACTATGTTTGTTGCAGTCTCAGTGAAAGATGAGCACTATTTGCAATTACTTTCTCTTTTATCCACATTATAAGCCGAATTGGCAAAATCTCTCCATCTACTGACACTATCTTCAACCTTATCTTCTTGTAAACAGTATGTGACAGTTTCTGATTTTTTGATGAAATGAATGATTAAGAGTAAATAATCACCCACACACCTAATCATCTACTTAAAAGAAAATTAATAACTGTCTGTCCGATAACTGCATTGCAATATGCAGTGGTATACAATACTGACATGTGTATAAAAAATAAAATAGTATTAAATGTCAGAAACATCAGTTTTTCCACATAAACAATGAAAAACTATATATCATACATTTAGCAAAAAGAAAAACTATTTTCTGTCACTCTGTTGCCTTGGTTAACTATGTACATCTTTTTCAGAAGCAATACAATGACATTCATCGATCACATGAAGATTATAAATTCAAACTCGGATCAAACTGGAGATATTTGTAAATTCTTCGTATGTTAAATGACTGAGTGTATAAAATAGCTCTTGAAAATGTTGATGCAGACATTACATGCAAACAGTGATTATTACAGTAGATTATTTTGAGTAAACAGGTTGCATTTTTTTCTTGTATCCACATTGTAAGCCAAAGCAGCCAAATATCTGCATGTACTGATAATATCTTCAAACTTGTCATCTTGTATACAGTATGTGACTGTTTCTGATTCATCTTCTACATAATGAAAGGTAGATGAGTACCTTTGTACATGTGAGGAATGTTAGTACTCTCATTTGATGTTGAATGTCTTTTTCAGACTCACCACTGCCTGCTCGTATGTGATATTCTTCCAACTTGATGGAATATCAGCAGGCTTTGCATTATATGCTTCTGCAAACTCATCATTGAACTTTGCCAGCACATATTTCCAGTAGTCCGATGCCTGAAGGCTTGCATCTGGACGAATTTTCCAGTCTGGGTAAATTTCTGTGTAACGCTTGTAAGGGTGCCATTGATCATTTGTGGCAGCGCAGTGAAAACACGTGTCACTGATCACTAAAGAAGAGCAAATGTCAATGACAAGTTTTTCTGTTCCATTACATCTGTATCTACCCAGACCCTGTGGTCGATGTAGTGAAGTATGGTGCTCTGTATGTTCTCTTCCTCCTGCCTCACAAGGTGCTTTGCAGAATGGACACTGTTTACCACAGCCAATCATTTGTGACAGAAGCTCCCTCTGAGGATTCACATGAAGAGATTCTAGTTTCATTTGGATGCTTGTTTCTTTGAACTTCTCCCTAAGATCTTGTTCCATGTCCTTCACACACTCAGAGAGCCAGTGAGCAAACTGTTCCTGGTCAGCATTGTTCAGGATCATGAAAGCACCAAGAGCATCCTGGGAAATGACCAGTTTATCACCAAGTTTCTGACAGACATTTTCAACAAATGTCTTCAGGTCACCACTCTTTTTTGTTTTAGCTTTGTTGATAGCTTTGTTAATGCTGTTGATTATTGATTTGAGATGCTTAACCTCAAACATTGTAGACTGATTTGAGAAGTGTTCCACTATGCGGTCATAAACCCATTTGTTGGCATATTCCTCATATGAGCAAATGTACCTCTGATACTCTCCAAAGTCCTGCTTTGAGAGCAAATCCAATAAGATTGAATACTGGAAGAACATCCGTGTGCTGAACTTTAACTGTTGCTGCATTTCACTGGTGATGTCAGGACTCAAGGCATCATTGATAAAGTTTTCCACTGCAGGCTTCAAGCAGCGTTCTGTGAATTCTTCTGCTTTCTTCTGGCACTGGTCTCGTTTGTGGAACACATCTTTGAAACCAGCACGAAACTTTTCTTTGTTTTGATTCAGACATCTGTATGGATCATTCTCATGTAGGAAATCTTCATGCATTTTTTGAAACTGTCTGGCTGCAAATCCACAGATGTGCTGTTTGAGAGGAACTTCAAACTCAATCTCGAACTTCTCATTCTGATTTTTCAGCTTCTCATCAATGGTGCGTAGGATCTCCTGGATGTAAGTGTCATGGTAGTTGTTTTTTCTTTCCACTTTGTCAGTCACAAACTCTGTGCAGTCTGTGATGATGCGGTCAGCTAGAGTTTGTAAAGTCATTACGTGATCTTTCCAGTTAAACCACTTGGTGAGTTTGTGTTGCCAACGCTTTAAGAATCCTTCCACAGTGTATTTGAAAGGCCCCTTTCCACAATCTTGCAGACTTTTTTGACTCAACAGGTCACATGCAAGACTCCCCTTCGGTAACAGATTTTTTTGCAGGTACAATAACACACTTGCGGTGACATCTGTGACCTGTGGCTTGGAATAAGATACCTCATTCACTGCTTTAGTCCACATCTCATCAAATTCTTGGTCTAGTTCTTTCTCTTTCATCTCAACCTTTTTTTCCCGACATACTTCAATCAATGCACGCACTTTGTCCTCTATCTGTGTTGTGTGTTTCTTCTTGATTCTGTCAATTTCTGCCATTCCCTGTCTGTTGTCCATTGCTGCTGTGAGCTGATTGATAATAGAGTTCTCCATTTCTCGTCGAAGGCTCTTTGCACTCTTCACAAATTCTTCTCTGTATCTTTCAACTAGATAGACGTGACCCTCTGTTTGTTTGAAGTACTCTGCCAGATTATCAAGAAGCTTTTTCTCCCATTTAGACAACACAACACAAGCTTCACTTTTCAAACGAGTGAGAAAATCTGACATGTTAGATTTCTCCAATTTTCCAGCAACTGTGCCAAAGTTGGAAATTCTTGTGTCAGCTTCTGTGACCCACTTGTACATCACTTTTTTAAATTCCCATTCCCATTTGTTGAACTCTGCGCACAGCCTCATGTATGCATCAGCCACCAGGCTGTTTCTGAAGCTGAAGATGAAGTTCTCATGCTTCACTGCATTCCACAGGCTTTTCACCCACTCTGTAAACTCCATGATATTATTAGCAGACAACTCACAACTTCCCAACATTTGGATAATGTTTTTCTTGAGCTCATAAACAGCCTCACTGTATCCTGCATTGACTGGTGCCATTGGTGGGTTTCCATTCCAGAGACCAGGAACGTACCAGTTCCCAGTGTCTGGACTGTACTCCATCACATCAGTGAAGCTCTTGTTCTCCTCTTTCTTTTCCATTTTGGCTGCTGCCTGCGTCATCTCATTTAACTGCTGCAAGAGCAGTTTCCTGTCTCGTAAGTTCTTCTCATGGGCTGAAACATCTGACACATTCTGGTGGACAAACTGACATTTGGGCTTTTTGCCCACTTCTGTCATCCTGAGAAAAGCATGCACCACTATCTGTAGGATGTCTTTCATTTCTGTTGAGTTCTCCATTGCAATATTGATAATGGTGATGTCACTCAGCCCCACAACAAGTGTTGCAAGCTCATTGTCGTGCTCATAGCTGTTGTCCAGTTGTGCGAGTTCTGGTGACTTTAAGCCCTCAGTGTCAATGATCATCATGTAGTCACATTTGAGAATGTTTTTAACATCGTCATTGACTCTGATCAGCAACATGAAGGCACCTCGAGTGCATCGACCACTGCTGACTGCAAACTGCACTCCAAACATGGTGTTGAGGAGAGTGGACTTCCCTGTGCTCTGAACTCCAAGAACTGTGACAACCAGTATCTTGTTCTTAGGAGACACCAGGTCATTGAGCTGAGAGAGAACATCACTCACCCATCTGAGAGGTATGTTGGAGGCATCTCCATCTACGAGCTCAAGGGGAAATCCATCAAGCAACAGTCCTGCACATAGCTTAGGCAGATGCTGTAACTGTTGACGAGATGGGTTATCTTCTGGAAGGGAAAGTGAAGCTTCATAGATCTGACCCATTTCACGGAAGAAGTGTTCAGTCCCCAGTGAGCTGTTGGAAAGTTGTCTGTCAATCTCTTTGATTTCCTCTTTGTTCTCAGAATTTTTGGATTTTTCTTTGTACTGCTCCCTGAGGTCAGACAGTTTTTCTCGAGACAAGTTATCGAGTTTCATTCGCAGCCATTTCAGGAAGTAGAATCTCTCTGTCCCTGGGCTTGATATTGCTTGGATGAAACATGACATTGCGTTTGACATGTCATGAGAATTCTGTTCTTTACGAAGTTCATCTTTCTCTATCTGAAGATCACTTTTGTACTTTTCTATGTTTTCAGACCCAACTCCTCGCAGCCGAAATTCTTCCTTCTCTAAGCGAGACAGTTCCTTCCATATTTGATCCTGTAGGGGAAGCTGAGTTTCTTTATATTTCAGGATGTCTTGAATTTCTGCAGTAATGGCATCAGCATTGTTCTTGGCAGTCTGGCATTCTGGACAGTCTTCATCAACCCAGATATCCAGTTCATGGGCAATGTCAGCCATCTGCTCAATGCCCATCTTCCTCTTTGGGCTCTTAAATACATCTCTGACTTTGATTTGCAATTTCTTGACAAAGTCTGCGTCATTCATGTGCTTAGCTTTCAGAAGGATATTGTTGTTAGTCAAGCCCAGCTTTGTTGCTACCTTTTTAAGAGCATCCATACTGGAACGATTGCTTTGATGGTTACCCACCAAGAAGATCTCTGCCTTGTGGTGTCGGTTCATAAGCAGTTGACAGTCAGAGTCCAGACTGTCAAAGCACACAAAAACTGCTGCAGACGTCTGACACAAAAAGGAAAATTGTGTTTCAAACGAGGCAATGTCCCCACGAAGGTTAGCTACAGCTACTGGCTCACTGAAAATGTCCATGTTTTTGTTCCCACATGGAAGGTACCAAGAAATTTCAGTCAGTCCATTGGATATTCTCCTTGGACTGTCACCACACTCCATGTTAGAGTGAACAAAGGTGTCATGATACTGCTGAGAATTGCTCAGAAGCTTATTGATGATCTCTGACTTGGACAAGGAGCACTCACCCAGTCTCACAAAAGATATCATTGGAAGTTCAGAGACAACAATTCTCTCTTCAATAAAGCCTTTGGATTCTGAAAGTGACTGAGGTCTGTACTTTTTAACAATGTCTCTCAAGGCCCAAAGCATGAGTGTGCACTGCTTTGTGTCACAATCAGGGAGCAGCAGAGGCACAGAAAACTGACACATGGACATTTTGAGAGCCATTTCCTGCTGTACAAAACCATCAGAGCAGAGAAAGAGAGCTGTGATTATGTCGAGGGGGTTTATTTTATCATCTGAATCTTCACTATTAAACAGATCATCGAGATCTAATTCTGTCTTTCCTGATGCACCATCACATGCTGACTCACAACTAGATACACATTTCACATTCCTAGCTGTCACATTAACCATCATCAGTTTCTTCAGAAAATACCATGGAAGATCTGAATTACACTTGGCAGGTTCATCAGTGATGGTCTTCTCCTCAATCTGAAGTATTGTGCTCAGCGACAGCTTCTTTCTGTAGAGCTGCTCCAACCCCAGATCCTCCAGGAAACTGTCCAGTTGTGTCTCTGTGGATATAAAGATGTTTGGTACTTCTAGCAGTGTTATAGGTGTCACATTTTATTGACACATGAATGAATGCATCTTTGCATGCTGAAATGTTAAGAAATGCTGCCTGCTGCACAATTTTGCATCTCTGGCAGTACTGCACACTGTTAACTGTCACTGTCTACGTAAATTATGTGCTGAATTGAACCACACTGGTGGTTATCAGTAGTAAAGATTTGTCTAACTGTTAATCATATGTGTAATATTATGCATTGATTATTACAAGGAAGCAGAGGACACAGTCATGGACATCCAGTTCGGGGAGGTCCAATACATACAGACCTAGCTCAGAGAGACCCTGCTCATGGAGATCCAAACAGCAGAATAATTTTTCCTCATATCCAGGATGAGACAACAGAAGTCTTTTTTATACACTGATGTATGAGCAGATTAAGATAAAGATATACATAATAGTAAGAACAATACATAGGAAGGGGGCGGCTGTAGCTCAGTGGGTAGAGCAGGTCGAGTAGTGATCGAAAGGTTGCTAGTTCAAATCCCGGCACCGGGCAAGGCTGAGCTGCATGTCGAAGTGTCCTTGAGCAAGATACTGAACCCCACATTGCTCATCAGTGAGGGCCCTGCGATGAGCTGGAGACTTATCCAGGGAGTACCCTGCCCTCGCCCTGAGACAAAGCTGGGATTGGCTCCAGCAGCAACACCCCATGACCCCATGGAAAGGGATAAATAAATTGGAGTTAATTGTTCTATAATAGAAAGTATCCCTGAATAATTGCCTTATAAGTGAGAAATACAGTTAAGGTTATTGCTTCTGTTTACATCACTGGCAGTTTCTTTGGTAATGAGACTGCAGGAGAGGACGAGAACCTTTATTAATGTTGGACTCAGCTTGCAAAGCTGTGGCTATTTCCTGGAATCGGTGTGTATCAGTGTAGACCAGTTACATTTTGAACTCTGAAAAATATCAGTACTTGAGGAAAGCAGTACTGGTTGAATATGATAGTATTCCAGAAACCCACAGAAGAAGGTTTTTTGAACTTAGGCGACAACCTGCTGAATCAAACCCAGATTTGGTCTGGGGGATAGATTTATGCATCTTAAATTAACTTTTTCAATTTGCTTTGTCCCTTTCAAGTTTTATCGTGGCCTGATATTTCATAGCAGTTTATAAAAATAATGACCTCTATAATTTTGACTCTTTTAACATCCTGTGTGGACTTGTAGTCATGACCAATGGTATTAATAGTCAGTGCATTCATTTACTGAAGGATTGTGTTTAGTTTGACAATAGTTATGAAATAGAGACTGACACATCCATCAACCAGAGGGGTCTTAATATTATTTTAATTTAACTTTTAACTTATCTTAAAAACAATTCTTTATTTTATTTATCCACTTGTGATTTTCTTTAACTTACTTGTGTGTGCAGATGTTACAGCTGGCTTGCTTTTTCTTCCATTCCTCAGTTGTGCAGAAACCTGCAGAGAGTAACTCTCCCCTGGACTCAGGTTGCTGAGAGTCAGGTTGTTTGTGTCCGTTGTCGTCTCTTGCACAATTTCTCCCTCATGGCAACACGTTACAATGTAACTCTCCACGTCACCAGCAGGGGGGTCCCATCGCAGAGAGAGTGACTGACTGCTGACCTGATAGACTGCAATCTGCACAGGAGGGCTGGGCTCTGTGGGAGTAATGGAATAGTTTTACTGAAAACTGAAAATTCATGTACTGTCAGTGTTTTCCTGCACTTTGAGGTGCAGTTTGACTGCCAAACACAAGAGGTATGGTAAAAGACATGACATATAATCACTTCATGCACTTTGAAGAACATATTACCACCTCTTTATTCTGAAATGAAACTTCATAACATAAATTCAGAGCTCACCTCTTAGGAAGACATTTTCATATGTTCAGTACATTTTACCACCTCTTTATTCTTCATAACATAAATTCAGAGATCACCACAAGTACATTTTCGTATGTTGAGTACAAAGACCATTCAGACAACGCTTTTTATTTTAGTTCTGTTTGATTTTTCTTGTATTCATTTGTTTTTCAGAATTACCTGTGAAAACAGACAGCGAGGTTGCTGTGCTTCGATTTCCATTGTCTGCAATCCTTGTGATGTTGAAAGTATACTCAGTCCCAGGAATCAGTCCCTCAACCTCCACAGTGCTGGAGTCGTCTCTGATCAAACTGTCTCTCTGTGTTTCACAGCAGTACTCTAATTCCAGTGTATATTTAACAGAGTCATCAGTGGGTGTTATACCAAAGGAAACAGTCTCCTGACCAACACTGACAACTGTTATTTCTGGTGGAGGGACATCTGTCAAAAGAGAAGTGCATCTCAATACATCTCCACATTATAGCATGTATTAATTAGCATTCAATTGGATCAATCAATTGTTGAACTTGGAAGTTGAACTTGTCACGCAATATCATAACTGATATTGTTCTACAGTTGAGGAGTGTAACAAATCACCGATATGAATCGGAAATCCATTTGATATTAAAGATACGACTACATTGATAAGTGGATGTCTGGACCAATCTAAATGTACTCTGAACTGGTCGATGGCCTGATATTTCATAGCAGTGTAGAAAAATAATAATCTTTATAATTTTGACTCTTTTAACATCCTGTGTGGACTTGTAGTGATCGCCAATGGTATTAATATTGTGTTCATTCATTTACTGAAGGATTGTGATTAGTTTGACATTAGTTATGAAATAGAGACTGACACATCCATCAACCAGAGGGGTCTTAATATTATTTTAATTTAACTTTTAACTTATCCTAAAAATAATTCTTCATTTTATTTATCCACTTGTGATTTTCTTTAACTTACTTGTGTGTGCAGATGTTACAGCTGGCTTGCTTTTTCTTCCATTCCTCAGTTGTGCAGAAACCTGCAGAGAGTAACTCTCCCCTGGACTCAGGTTGCTGAGAGTCAGGTCGTTTGTGTCCGTTGTCGTCTCTTGCACAATTTCTCCCTCATGGCTACATGTTACAATGTAACTCTCCACGTCACCAGCAGGGGGGTCCCATCGCAGAGAGAGTGACAGACTGCTGACCTGATAGACTGCAATCTGCACAGGGGGGCTGGGCTCTGTGGGAGTAATGGAATAGTTTCACTTAGAACGGAAAATTCATGTACTGTCAGTGTTTTCCTGTACTTTGAGGTGCAGTTTGACTGCCAAACACAAGAGGTATGGTAAAAGACAATGACATATAATCACTTCATGTACTTTGAAGAACATTTTACCACCTCTTTATTCTTCATAACATACATTCAGAGATCACCTCAAGTACATTTTCATATGTTGAGTACAAAGACCATTCAGACAACACTTTTTATTTTAGTTCTGTTTGTTTTTCCTCGATTCATTTGTTTTTCAGATTTACCTGTGAAAACAGACAGCGAGGTTGCTGTGCTTCGATTTCCATTTTCTGCAATCCTTGTGATGTTGAAAGTATACTCAGTCCCAGGAATCAGTCCCTCAACCTCCACAGTGCTGGAGTCGTCTCTGATCAAACTGTCTCTCTGTGTTTCACAGCAGTACTCTAATTCCAGTGTATATTTAACAGAGTCATCAGTGAGTGTTATACCAAAGGAAACAGTCTCCTGACCAACACTGACAACTGTTATTTCTGGTGGAGGGACATCTGTCAAAAGAGAAGTGCATCTCAATACATCTCCACATCATAGCATGTATTAATTAGCATTAAATTGGATCAGTCATTTGCTGAACTTGGAAGTTGAACTTGTCACGCAATATTATAACTAATATTGTTCTACAGTAAAGTAGGAGTGTAACAAATCACCGATATGAATCGGAAATCCATTTTGATATTAAAGATACGACTACACTGATAAGTGGATATCTGGACCAATCTAAATGTACTCTGAACTGGTCGATGGCCTGATATTTCATAGCAGTGTAGAAAAATAATAATCTTTATAATTTTGACTCTTTTAACATCCTGTGTGGACTTGTAGTGATCGCCAATGGTATTAATATTGTGTTCATTCATTTACTGAAGGATTGTGATTAGTTTGACATTAGTTATGAAATAGAGACTGACACATCCATCAACCAGAGGGGTCTTAATATTATTTTAATTTAACTTTTAACTTATCCTAAAAATAATTCTTCATTTTATTTATCCACTTGTGATTTTCTTTAACTTACTTGTGTGTGCAGATGTTACAGCTGGCTTGCTTTTTCTTCCATTCCTCAGTTGTGCAGAAACCTGCAGAGAGTAACTCTCCCCTGGACTCAGGTTGCTGAGAGTCAGGTCGTTTGTGTCCGTTGTCGTCTCTTGCACAATTTCTCCCTCATGGCTACATGTTACAATGTAACTCTCCACGTCACCAGCAGGGGGGTCCCATCGCAGAGAGAGTGACAGACTGCTGACCTGATAGACTGCAATCTGCACAGGGGGGCTGGGCTCTGTGGGAGTAATGGAATAGTTTCACTTAGAACGGAAAATTCATGTACTGTCAGTGTTTTCCTGTACTTTGAGGTGCAGTTTGACTGCCAAACACAAGAGGTATGGTAAAAGACAATGACATATAATCACTTCATGTACTTTGAAGAACATTTTACCACCTCTTTATTCTTCATAACATACATTCAGAGATCACCTCAAGTACATTTTCATATGTTGAGTACAAAGACCATTCAGACAACACTTTTTATTTTAGTTCTGTTTGTTTTTCCTCGATTCATTTGTTTTTCAGATTTACCTGTGAAAACAGACAGCGAGGTTGCTGTGCTTCGATTTCCATTTTCTGCAATCCTTGTGATGTTGAAAGTATACTCAGTCCCAGGAATCAGTCCCTCAACCTCCACAGTGCTGGAGTCGTCTCTGATCAAACTGTCTCTCTGTGTTTCACAGCAGTACTCTAATTCCAGTGTATATTTAACAGAGTCATCAGTGAGTGTTATACCAAAGGAAACAGTCTCCTGACCAACACTGACAACTGTTATTTCTGGTGGAGGGACATCTGTCAAAAGAGAAGTGCATCTCAATACATCTCCACATCATAGCATGTATTAATTAGCATTAAATTGGATCAGTCATTTGCTGAACTTGGAAGTTGAACTTGTCACGCAATATTATAACTAATATTGTTCTACAGTAAAGTAGGAGTGTAACAAATCACCGATATGAATCGGAAATCCATTTTGATATTAAAGATACGACTACACTGATAAGTGGATATCTGGACCAATCTAAATGTACTCTGAACTGGTCGATGGCCTGATATTTCATAGCAGTGTAGAAAAATAATGATCTTTATCATTTTGACTCTTTTAACATCCTGTGTGGACTTGTAGTCATGACCAATGGTATTAATAGTCAGTGCATTCATTTACTGAAGGATTGTGCTTAGTTTGACAATAGTTATGAAATAGAGACTGACACATCCATCAACCAGAGGGGTCTTAATATTATTTTAATTTAACTTTTAACTTATCTTAAAAAGAATTCTTCATTTTATTTATCCACTTGTGATTTTCTTTGACTTACTTGTGTGTGCAGATGTTACAGCTGGCTCGCTTTTTCTTCCACTCCTCAGTTGTGCAGAAACCTGCAGAGAGTAACTCTCCCCTGGACTCAGGTTGCTGAGAGTCAGGTCGTTTGTGTCCGTTGTCGTCTCTTGCACAATTTCTCCCTCATGGCAACACGTTACAATGTAACTCTCCACGTCACCAGCAGGGGGGTCCCATCGCAGAGAGAGTGACTGACTGCTGACCTGATAGACTGCAATCTGCACAGGAGGGCTGGGCTCTGTGGGAGTAATGGAATAGTTTTACTGAAAACTGAAAATTCATGTACTGTCAGTGTTTTCCTGGACTTTGAGGTGCAGTTTGACTGCCAAACACAAGAGGTATGGTAAAAGACATGACATATAATCACTTCCTGCACTTTGAAGAACATTTTACCACCTCTTTATTCTTCATAACATAAATTCAGAGATCACCTCAAGTACATTTTCATATGTTGAGTACAAAGACCATTCAGACAACACTTTTTATTTTAGTTCTGTTTGATTTTTCTTGTATTCATTTGTTTTTCATATTTACCTGTGAAGACAGACAGCGAGGTTGCTTTGCTTCGATTTCCATTTTCTGCAATCCTTGTGATGTTGAAAGTATACTCAGTCCCAGGAATCAGTCCCTCAACCTCCACAGTGCTGGAGTCGTCTCTGATCAAACTGTCTCTCTGGGTTTCACAGCAGTACTCTAATTCCAGTGTATATTTAACAGAGTCATCAGTGAGTGTTATACCAAAGGAAACAGTTTCCTGACCAACACTGACAACTGTTATTTCTGGTGGAGGGACATCTGTCAAAAGAGAAGTGCATCTCAATACATCTCCACATCATAGCATGTATTAATTAGCATTAAATTGGATCAGTCATTTGCTGAACTTGGAAGTTGAACTTGTCACGCAATATTATAACTAATATTGTTCTACAGTAAAGTAGGAGTGTAACAAATCACCGATATGAATCGGAAATCCATTTTGATATTAAAGATACGACTACACTGATAAGTGGATATCTGGACCAATCTAAATGTACTCTGAACTGGTCGATGGCCTGATATTTCATAGCAGTGTAGAAAAATAATGATCTTTATCATTTTGACTCTTTTAACATCCTGTGTGGACTTGTAGTCATGACCAATGGTATTAATAGTCAGTGCATTCATTTACTGAAGGATTGTGCTTAGTTTGACAATAGTTATGAAATAGAGACTGACACATCCATCAACCAGAGGGGTCTTAATATTATTTTAATTTAACTTTTAACTTATCTTAAAAAGAATTCTTCATTTTATTTATCCACTTGTGATTTTCTTTGACTCACTTGTGTGTGCAGATGTTACAGCTGGCTCGCTTTTTCTTCCATTCCTCAGTTGTGCAGAAACCTGCAGAGAGTAACTCTCCCCTGGACTCAGGTTGCTGAGAGTCAGGTCGTTTGTGTCCGTTGTCGTCTCTTGCACAATTTCTCCCTCATGGCAACACGTTACAATGTAACGCTCCACGTCACCAGCAGGGGGGTCCCATCGCAGAGAGAGTGACTGACTGCTGACCTGATAGACTGCAATCTGCACAGGAGGGCTGGGCTCTGTGGGAGTAATGGAATAGTTTCACTTAGAACGGAAAATTCATGTACTGTCAGTGTTTTCCTGCACTTTGAGGTGCAGTTTTACTGCAAACACAAGAGGTATGGTAAAAGACAATGACATATAATCACTTCATGCACTTTGAAGAACATTTTACCACCTCTTTAATCTTCATAACATAAATTCAGAGATCACCTCAAGTACATTTTCATATGTTGAGTACAAAGACCATTCAGACAACGCTTTTTATTTTAGTTCTATTTGATTTTTCTTGTATTCATTTGTTTTTCAGATTTACCTGTGCAGACAGACAGCGAGGTTGCTGTGCTTTGATTTCCATTTTCTGCAATCCTTGTGATGTTGAAAGTATACTCAGTCCCAGGAATCAGTCCCTCAACCTCCACAGTGCTGGAGTCGTCTCTGATCAAACTGTCTCTCTGGGTTTCACAGCAGTACTCTAATTCCAGTGTATATTTAACAGAGTCATCAGTGAGTGTTATACCAAAGGAAACAGTCTCCTGACCAACACTGACAACTGTTATTTCTGGTGGAGGGACATCTGTCAAAAGAGAAGTGCATCTCAATACATCTCCACATTATAGCATGTATTAATTAGCATTCAATTGGATCAGTCAATTGCTGAACTTGGAACTTGAACTTGTCACACAGTATTATTAGTTGGCTGTGCTCGCCAGCCCACTATGGACACCTCTATAGCAGCGCTATAGAGGTGTCCATAGTGGGCTGTGGATGTTAGTTATATATCTGTAGTCATAGCTGTAGATTTCCAAAATTTTAATTTAAAACTCTGAAAAATTTCCCATAAGGAATGAATGGGACAAGAACGGGTCAAAAACGTCACAAATCTGCAACATTTTTCAAACATCTCCTGCTCTGGCATACGTTCACCTAGAAACAACATTCAAACTTTAAAATGTAGGCACAAGTCTCGACTATTGAAGTTGTGATTGAACTTTTTTCCTACAATGTATAGTTTTTGAACTCTGGCCCCTTAACAATGGTGAGTGATGGTGAGCAGGAGACCAACTGACAGAGTGAGAAAGACTAAAAAAAAACTCAGAAATTTTCTCTTTCCGTGACAATCCCGGCCACAAATTACGCTCAAAAACAGTGATATTTTCCAGAGTTGTAGCCACACTTGTCTTCTTTCTCACAATGTGTCCGCTTTATCGGTTGGATTTACGGTTTTTGGAATTATCTGCCTCTGACCGACCAGAGTAGCTCTCACTGGCTCCATTCACTCCAATATTTATTGGGTTAGGGTTTTGGGTTAGAGGATTTTCGAAACTGCACCCTTTTTTAACTCGCTCCTGTTACCACATTTCTGACACGAGGACCACAAAACTTGATGAGTGTGTTCTTTAAGGCCTTTCTGGCTTGATTGTGATTTTTTTTTTTGCCATTATCATGTATGGTTTTGAATATATAGCACTAGTTTGACGTCCTAGATGTGAGGCTGAAACCACTAAGAAACCAGCTCACTCAGTCACGGTTGCTAAGGGAGTTCAACAACCATCCCCGTGGCAACAGAGATCAGCTGGGCCAACAGAGAGAGTGACAGACACACAGACACACAGTATATTTCCCAACATTCAACATTTTTCAAACATCTCCTGCTCTGGCATACATTCACTTAGAAAAACCATTCAAACTTTAAAACGTAGACACAAATCCTGTGTCTTTGAGGTGTCTTCTTTTCTCCTATAATGTGTAGTTTTTGAACGCTGGCCCTTGAATGATGGTGAGTGAAATTTTCTCTTTACATGACGCTCCCAGCCACAAATTTCACTCAAAAACAGTGAAATTTTCCAGAGTTGTAGCAACATGTGTCTTCTTTCTCCCAATGTGTCAGTTTTCTCAGTGGGATTCATGGTTTTTAAATTATCGGCGTCTAACCAAAAAGAGTAGGTCTCAACTGTCACATTCACTCCATTGTAAATCGGGAAGAGGTTTTTCGAAACTGCACCCTTCTCTAACTCGCTCCTATTACCACATTTCTCAAACTAGGACCACAAAACTTGGTGACTGTGTTCTTTAAGGCCTTTCCCGCTTTATGGTGAAGAAATTTTGCTGATACCATTTTTGCTTTTTCGTCACGGGGCAAAGCGCACAGCCCACTCTCGGGATTTCCCGGCGGGGAATTGTCTAGTAACTGATATTGTTCTACAGTTATGTAGGGATGTAAAAAAATCACTGATATGAACTGGAAATTGGTTTTAATGATACAGATATGACTACACCGATAAGTGGACGTCTGGACCAATCTAAATGTACTCTGAACTGGTTGATGGCCTGATTTTAAATGAATGAACAGGTTGAGTGAAGCTGCTGTGCTGCTACTTCCTCACAGCGTTTTAAAACTCTGGTAAAAGTTGAAAGGTCAGCACGAGACTCTCAGGAGATGGAGCACAGAAACGTTAGTATAGCTTTTACAAAGAAGCAAAAGCAACATGTCCAACAATGCTGACAAGATTTAAAATGTACCGTCAAATCTAAAATCAGAAGTTTGGAAATGATTTGGATTTCATAAGAAGAACAGAAAATTGGACAGAATTGGAGCTGTTTGTAAACCCAGTAGAACAGCATTTAGGTACTGTGATAGCAGCTACAGCAGTGGTCCTGTTTGTGGCCCTCGAACTGTTATTTCTTCACTGTGTGTTTTGGTTGGGTCAGCACGTGTATACTGGGACTTGTCTCCATGCCAACGATACTCAGACAGCTGGGTCACTCACTGCTGCCAGAGAAATTTTCAACTTTCACTTTTGATTTTGGAGCAGTTTGCATATTAACATTTTGCCGGCTGTAGAAGCCTAGATTGCACGAAAATGGTCTGTTCCAAGTTCACTGCTAAAAGAAAAGTGGACATTTAAAATCAGCAATTCAAAGAAGAATGGACTGAAAAATGTTCATTCATTCTCACCCAGACCAGCACAAGACCCATGCGCTTATTAGGCCAGGAGACTATAGCTGTGATGAAGATTTCCAATTTGAATAGCATTATGAGACAAAGCATAGGAATTTTGAAGAGACATTTCCTCAAAATTCAGAGGTAAGAACAACAATAATAAATGCACTGAAATCGTCATATCAAGCTGCAAGAAGGTTTCTTGTCACATCTATGACACAACAACAAAAAGCAACAGAGTGCTCACTTAGAGTGGTGTGGATTTTGGGTAAGCACAGGGAGCCATTCTCAGATGCAGTAATAATAAAAGAATGCATGACTGAAGTGATGGACACAATGTTTGAAGGCAAACAAAAAGAGGAAATATTCAACTATGTATTTTAATTGATGTCAAAATGGAAATGATATTTTATTTTAGTTTGTATTTTTTGTTGTTGTTTTGATTGAAAAGGACATTTTGTTTTGAATATTACAGTATTATTGCATGTGGCCTGACCGACCTCAGTATATGGACCTTTGAGTCATTGAAATCTTTATGGCCTGTTAAGATTTGTATTTGAGTACCCCTGGTTTAGACAGTGGACATTTAATAATTTACCACAGCCTTGAGTGCAGGCTACTTCTTGCAGCTTATGTTTTACAAATGCCACCCTGTGGTGTTCAGTGGATGATGCACTGAAGGGCTACATTTTCTGTTGTAAAAAGGTGTTTCTTTGGTTTTGTGTATTTCTAATGTCATAGTGTCCGCAGTCAGCCGAGTAAGCTTTTGGTCTCTCTCTCTCTAGATGAGTTGACTTTTGATCATTTCAGCCACAGTTGTAGCTGCAGAGCCTCATTCAACAGAGAGGCTGAGTGCCTTAAGAATGGTAAAGCAAAGGTCTACAACAGATTGTGGGGACTGTGGCTTATTTCATGTGTTGGTGGTCGTTGTTGGTAAAGTGTCTGAGTTTTAGCCTCTTTTGTGGTCATTTTCTAGTCATGTACTTTGGCTGTTAATTGCTGTCAATAAATGGAGTGTATGTATTATTTATTAATTTATGGATGTATGTAGCAAATTGGACATTAGGGTGATTCAATGTCAATCCACAGTTGTTGGATTTGTAAATTAAAAGTTATTTAATTTAAAAGAAGCACAATTTTTACCATCTTCTTTAACTCTGTTTTTGATATATCTGATGCCGTACCACTCAGGGTACATTTTAACTGAATTTTTATTGTATTTATTTTTACAAAATTACTCACACTACATGAGTATGTTTCTTCTTTAAAATGACAATAATAGAGAGTATAGAGAAATACTCTTTCCACTGCTGCTTACTGCCTATGACTATGTTGTTCTCTGACTCACCTTCATGTGCAGAATTGCATGTCGTCATGCTGTCTGTGTCCATGGTCTCTTGCAGAACTTCTCCCTCTCTGCTTTTGGTCACACTGTTGCTCTAGTTGTTTCCAAATACAGAGACGCTTGCCTTACACTGACATGATAAGACTGTTGCCACTGTTGAGATAAAAATGAACAAATGTTATGTTGATAACAATTCAACAGTTCAATAAATGTTTATGTTAAACTACTTAAAGACTACATTTCATTTGGTACATATCTGCTGAACAGTAGATTGCATGAAGCTGACCTTAATCAGTTGCTGTCTGTTGACAGTCACTCTTGCTGTCATGGAACATGGTGTCGATGGAGTTTCACAGTGAAGCTTGACACATGAATCTCACAATCACTGAATATCACTGACTCCCTTGAAAAATGATACATATATGAAATGTAATATAAGGCATCAACTCACTATCTCATCTGTTATAAGACAGTAGTTTCATTTTAATTTACGTATATGTCGGAGCTGTACAGACAAGTTCTTTACCTCACGTGTTGGAACAGTGTCAGTCATCCATCACTTGCTCCAGATTGTTCAAAATGTTTCTCCCTGAAAGTAAAGAGATACAGTAATACTATAAATAAAACAAACTTTAAAATACAATCCAGCCTACTTGACTCCCACATATCCAGTCATCATATGTCTGAGTCTGAGTTTGAAAATGGATCACTTTGGTGATTAGATATCTGTGACCCTCTCCCCTCTTCCAACACTTGACTTCCTACAGTTCCACTACAAAGAAGATTTGGTTAACCATACAGGGGCATAAATCAGCAACACTGGACTACAAAAAGCCTTTTGTCCTGTGCAGACGTTATTGTTTATGGTTTCATAAGAAGATTTAACATTCCAGGTCCTCCATCATCCTGCAGCACTGTTGGAAATGCCCCCACTGTCAAGCAGTGTTCTCAGTGCATAATACAAAATGTTCCCCTTCGAGACTAAGGGAATATTTTTGAGCTCTAACAAAGGCATGATGGGCAAAACAGGCAAAAAAAACAAAACAAAACAAAAAAAAAGGCTACAGGTCCAGATTTCAGTTTCTGATTTAGATGTGCATGCTGTCAGGAAGAGCACCTGTTCAAAGTACTTTGCATGCATTTTTATGTGGTCCACATAACCAGACTGAACATCCCCAGTTTAAACGAGAGTAACCACTTTGCGGATGTATGCTTCCACGCTCGCATGTAACATCCCTGTCTGACAAGACTGACAAGTAGTGTGTACAAACCATTGTGATGCAGGTGACCACAATATTGACTGTGATACACATGTATTGAGAAATCTGGCCTGACTAGGTGACCAGTATTGATGAATGTGGTTATCTGTTTTGGAGTCTGAGATAAACAGGGATTGAGAAATACATACAGAGATAACATCATACTTAATAAGCCCACACACATATAACTGCATAGAGATGCCGGGACTTGCAAAACGGTGAAAAAAAGCAAATCTACACACCAAACTGACACTCATGATTTCAGAAAAAAAAAAAAAAAAGGAAAAAAAAAAAAAACAGCACACACACAAGCTTTGGAACGATTACTGGAAGTTACATGATTTTTAGGAAATATACAGAACAATGAGGTAAAAATCCTCTTAACATTTTGGTGATGATCCAGATCATAAATGGTGAGTCTAGGAATAAACAGAACCCACTTTTTACATCACTGTCTCTGTGTCTGTTCCTCTCAGATTTGTGGCTTCAACATTAACATTTCTAACCCTACAATACATGCAGTGCAACAAAAATCACCTGAGTCAGCAAAACCAGTGAGGTTGCGTTGGACTACTGATGTATGTCTGTTAGTGTAAACTGTAAAACTCTTGTATGTGTCCACATCCATGGACGATAAAAGTAATTCTGACAGAAGACAAAGTTTAGGCTGTTACATCTGGTATAATTCAAATACGGAATGGATGAAAGAAGAAACACATTCTAAATGCAGATGCTTATTACAGATATTAACCCCATAGTACAGAATAATGTTGGGTTGAATAATGGCCAGAAACATCTTTCTGCATATGCTGTCAGATTAAAGTTTTGGATGTAACTGCATGAGTTACGGCCAAAAATGTGTTTTGTGAGGTCACAATGACCTTTGACCTCCTAAACGTAACCATCTTTGATTCGAGTGGACATTTGTGCCAAATTTCCCTCTGGGCTTTCTTGAAATGTGACGATAGTTGTTCTTAAGAGAGGGTGAGACAATTATGACAATGTTTTCTTTTCTGTCTCTGAAAATAAATTCATGTGTTGTGCAGTCCGGGCCTGGTAGTATGGCATTGTGTATATTAAAGCAGTAATAGCGAACAACTCCACTGACCTGAGAAAGAATAAGACATTCCTAGTCGAAAGCAGGAGTCGTTACAGCCCTCAAATGTCACGTCTTTAATACTTAAATAGGCCTAAAAACAATCTGCAGTGAAAAAAACTTGAAAATAATACAAATCAATTAATTAAATTATGGTTGAGTTTGCTGAGATTTTTTAAATACTGTTTTCAAATTTGCCTATGTAGGAATTCATGGGATATAGTTAGTTATTGTTTTAAAGAAAAATAATAAAAAGTGTGATGACAGTCAAACTCTGACACTGACAAGAGGGGACGGGAATACAGCCAAGGCCAGAGGTATTCATTTAAAATTCAGATTCTCATCGACGCCACTCATGAGTGAGCAGTTCGTTCATTTAACGACCTGCTGAGTATGTCAATCAGGTTCGTGCTGTCACTCACTCACGATTCGCGTCACTGAGGACGCGAATTCTCATTCGCGTACTGTGCTGAAAGTGCTGCTGTGTCACTCACTCACTCGGGGCAGAGTAGTTGATTCACGTTCAGTAACCGTACTGCTAAAATTACTGCTGTGTTGCTAACATCTGTGTAGCATCATGTTAAGTGATTTTACTGTCCACAGAGGATCCTTTCACCATGTGTTAATTTAGTGCATGTATACCACTCAAAGCAGCGCTGCTTCTCCCGCAAATGATTGTGTACTATAGTCCATGAACCCAGATTCCCCAGATTACAGTGCCTACACTCTCCGGAGACGCCAAGCATTCTCCCAAGCCATGAATACCGCGAGAGCCAAGGGGATTGAATTCTCTCTACGGTACCCTGCCACTTTAAAGATCAAAACAGGGCGGCAAACTGAGTCGTTTCAGTCTCCTAAAGACTATGGGTTGAGCTTTTGGATATTGCTGCCCCGTATCCATACGTGGTCACAGATCAGCCTACAGTTTTGTTTGCCTGCCTATTTTATTTTAAGTGTAATGTCTCAAGTTATGTCCTGTCTTGTCTGTCAATGTTTGTCCTTGTGTGTTGTTTTCGTCTTTGGGGGATATTTTATAGTGTGGATATCTTGAATGCTTCGTGGGGAAATTCAACATTTCTGTCAGGGGTTTATGGTTGTTTGCTTATGTGCAGGGGTGTTGGTTATGGTTGCTGCCAATATTTTCAGTTCCCCGGCTTACTCTTGAGATCGGGTCAATATAATGGGTGAGCTATCTATTTTAGTATGGAACGTGGGTGGATTAAATACACCACATAAGCGGACTAGTGTGCTGTCACTGCTCCGTCGTAAGAAAGTTGATATTGCCCTTATACAGGAAACGCACTTGTTAAATCCTGATTCTAAGCGCCTGGTTAATAGATTTATGTCATTGCGTCTTCATCAGTTAATACGAAAACTAGGGGAGTGTTGGTTGTAACTAGACGTTATCTTCTTATCAAGGTGTTGGACATCAGGGCGGACAATGTAGGCAGGATAGTAATTGTGAAAGCGGAGATTTATGGGCGAAAAATCGCTCTTGCTTCAGTTTATGCCCCAAACAAACTTGAGAAAGATTTTTATGACCGTTTAACACGTTATATGCTTGAACTGACTGAGTATTCAATAATAGTTGGAGCTGATATGAATGCCGTGTGGGATGTTGCTCTGGATTGCTCCCATTCACGAGCCTCAAGGGACCAGGAACTGGCTACTGTTGCTTTGCGATCTTGGGCCCAGAGTCTAGGTCTAGTGGATGTTTAGCGATCAATGAATCCGACCCTAAAGGACTTCTCTTTCTTCTCTCACAGGCACAAAACATTTTCTAGAATAGATTTTCTGTTTTCATCCCCCAACCTTTTTCAAAGAATTTATACTGCTACTTTGCTTCCTATTGCTTTGTCAGACCATAAAGGTGTTTTCTGTCACGCCACTTTGAAATGCTTGTCCAAACGTGATACTAGGTGGCGCTTCAATTCTCCTTTATTAAAGAATGGGGATTTTATAAGAAGTAATGCCATACTTTTTAGTTCCAATTTACGTAAAATGAAATCTTCCAGATTGCAATCTCTTGAACTGGAATTGTCCAGACTAGATTCTCTTTTGCAAAATAATTACTCTTTGGACATTGAGTCCAAACATGATCTTGTTAAAAAAGAGATTAATGACATCTTAAAGCAGCAATCAGAATTTCTAATACATAGAACTAGACAAAAGTACTATTTTCATGGATCCAGACCCGGTCATTTACTGGCCATGAAAATTAGATCTAATGACCATTTTTAAGATATCACTTCTATTAAATCAGCTGCTGGACTCATTACAACAGAACCCAAACAGATTAACAAAACATTTAGTGATTTTTATTACACTTTATACCAGTCTGAGAGACAGTTGAATAAAACCGAATGTGAGAATTATCTTAAACAACTAGATTTACCATGTCTGTCAGTAGAAGACTCTTTGAACCTCGACAACCCATTAACGTTAGAAGAATTAGAAAAAGCAGCATTGTCTATGCAGTCTAATAAGTCCTCTGGGTTAGATGGAATCCCTCCTGAGTTTTAAATTTTATTTTGGGAGAAATTAGGTCCTTTACTCTTAGACATGATCACAGCATCAATTAAGACTGGCAGTTTTTCAAGAGATGTCAATACAGCTCTTATTTCGCTGCTCTTAAAGAACGAAAAGGACCCCACGGACTGTGCTAGTTATAGGCCCCTGAGTCTGTTAAATGCAGATTTAAAAATTTTTGCTAAGCTACTTGCGTGGCGTATTTAAAAGTTTATGCCATTTTTGGTTCATTGTGATCAGACTGGATTCATAAAAACTAGACTTGCATCTGATAATGTTAGACGACTTTTTCACGTTACTGATTCTGTCAAAGATGTTAAAGTCCCACAGGTTGTGCTGTCTCTTGATGCTATGAAGGCCTTTGATAGGTTGGAGTGGTCTTTTCTGTGGTCTATGGATTATGGGATTTGGCAAAGGGTTCATTCATATGATTCAGGTCCTGTACTCTAGCCCTACCGCACAAGTTCTAACTGGGCAATTATTTTACGCTCCATTCCCTGTCACAAGATTATCCAGGCGGGGCTGCCCCTTAAGTCCATCACTTTTTGCCCTTTCACTGGAACCATTAGCACAAATGATACGACAGTCTGCTTCCATAAATCCCGTTTCTATTTTAAACACAGAACACAAGGTGGCTCTATTTGCAGATGATGTCCTAGTCTTCATGGAAAATCCAAATCAATCATTACCAAATCTTTTGTCAGTATGCGAGGAGTTTGGCTCTTATTCTGGATTTAAGATCAATTGGTCTAAATCTGCTCTTCTTCCTCTAAATGATGCTGCAAGAACAATCCCTTTCCCTGCTAATGTCCCTGTTGTCCAACACTTTAAGTATCTTGGAATAAAAAAATGTCCTTCTTTATATCGCATTACAATTCATTATTTTTTGGAAATGCATAAAACTGTTAAGAATGACATGGATAGATAGGCCCGGATTGCTATTGTCAAGGTGAATATTTTACCAAGAATTAATTACATCAGCTCAATAATCCCGCTCTGTCCTCCCACGGATTATTGGAGGAAGCTGCACTCCGACATTTCCCAATTTATCTGGATCAAAAAACGTCCCAGACTTAAATTTTCTACATTACAAAGAAGTAGAGGACATGGTGGTTTAGCTGTACCAAACTTTAAATATTACTTTTGGTCTTTTGTGCTGCGCCCTGTTGTTACTTGGCGTGATCCTGACACACCGGTATCTTGGCGTGGGTTGGAGGAAAAAATAGTTGAGCCATGGAGTTTAGAGGATGTTCTCTTTTCTAATATTTCTGATAAACAAACCATTTCACGCTTTGGTCCCTTAGTTTCAAATGTGATTCGAACATGGCGGCTAGTAGAAAAACATTGTAGGTTATCCTGCAAATGGCATACATTTTCCCCTCTGTTCAATAACAAAGGTTTACTGATTGGAGGTAGACCTATTTCATCATCACACTGGAGAGATAGAGGTATCCGCTACCTAAACTATCTATACACGGACACTGCCCTGGGTTCCTTTCAGGATATAAGACTTTTATTTAATTTACCAGGTTACCACTTTTTTTATCTACAGATCAGATCAGCCATGAAAGTATATGGCGTACCCTGGCGGCAGCCATTGTCCATTCACCCCCTAGGCAGATTGATTTCAGTGCAGAATAAGACCAAGGGTATGGTATCTCTTTTTTTACAAGTTTATTTTAGAATCCTCATACACTGAATTGCCTTTAGATAGATTATGGAGACAAGATTATCCTGGTTTAGATCTAGAGTTTGATTGGGAGGATGTTTGGGAAAGTAATAAGGAGACGTCACGTAACCCTAACCACCAAGAAATACATTTTAATTGCATACATAGAACTTATTTAACTCCTTGTAAGTTTTTCTACATGAAACGGATCCCCTTTGTGTTCCTTTTGTAATCTCAAGTCTCCTGGGACATTTTTACATATGATGTGGGATTGCCCACCAGTGGCACAGTTCTGGAATGTTGTTGCTTTGACACTGCAAGATCTAGTGGGTGAACCTGTGCCAGTGACTGTCCCTGTCCTGATATTAAATGACTTATCAGCACTAAATGCTTCCCGACTAAACAAGCGCATCATCCTCGCTGGTCTCACAGCTGCCAAAAAGCTTGTGGTCACAAGATGGAAACCATCACAGATGTTTGGTCTTAGACAGTGGATCCTTACCTTTTTAGATGTGGTCTATATGGAATTGTCAACTGCCCGTATTCATGGTGCCACAGAAAAGACTTTGGGTGACTGGCAGACAGCAGCAGAATCTTTAAAAGGCTTATTGGGGTAACCCTCTGGTCTTTATTAACCTTGCACCCTGTATCACTGACGGACATACTTTTTTCCCCTGAGGTGTGTGTTGTGTGTGTGTGTGTGTGTGTGTGTGTGTGTGTGTGTGTGTGTGTGTGTGTGTGTGTGTGTGTGTGTCTGTTTTTGAGTTGTTGTCCTTGTGTTTGTCCAACCCATATCCTTTTTCCTTTAGCTTTTGAATGCGTCCCTTTGCATATAGGCAGGCGTGCATGGGGTTGCTTTGTCGTTTTATTCTATGTGTATTTTTTCTTATTACTTGTTTCATGTTATTCGTTTGTGTTATGTGTTTTGAGCTTATGCATGGGTGGGTTAGGGGCTGTTTTAAGTCTCTAAGTCGTACTGTAATTTTACTTTGAATTGGGAGTTTATTTTTGTGATGTATACATGGTCATATATTTTCCATGCCCACTTTTGTGTTGTAAATTGTTATGCAACTGCTCAATAAAAATTTTATCACAAAAAAAAAAAACGATATTAATAAATGACAAAATAAATGTCCTGCTGTCAGCTGGATATTTTGTTTTCCGACTCATGTTCCTCTCACTCAACTCTCTAGAGTTGCCCCTTTTGCGCCGATTTGATTGGCTGAGTAGCTGGAAATCATTTACAACAAATGCAGTTGGTCTGTTAGTGTTGCGGAGCCCGCTAAAACTGTACCGTAAATGCCAGAAAAGCTGTGCCAGTCAAAATAGAAACGCTTCGTCAAAATGTAATAATTCTCAATATTTTATCAATTAGAGGTGCTGGTCCGTATAGAACGGTGTCTGGGTCCGGACCTGGACCGCGGTCCACCTGTCAGTAACCTCCGGCCTGGACTATGGAGAGAGAGCTCTACCGAAATTCAGACTAAAACGAGGCGGAAACTCTCTGAGAAGTTTTTTTTTTCTCTTCAGAAAACTATTTTCGATACAAAACTTTATCTACCAGTGTGGCGGATGGCCTCACAGGATCAACATGGAAAACATGTACACATTTGGACCCATTTCTGTTTCATATAACTACATTTCTAATGGCAGTCGAGATTGTGTACTAGAGAAAGCGACGCACATAATGTATGTGGGAGCAGCTGATGTCAAACGGTTTAACGTTGACTGCACACAAAGACACTCTGTCTCTTTCCAGCTGTCACCGTCCGTGTCAACCACAAGGAAATAAAACACATCAAAACCATATTTACCTGTAACAGATGATCCTCAGCTACACTGTGTACATTCAGAGCACTAACGATGTGTCGATCAACAGACAGTGACACTTCGTATGCAGTCTTCAGAGCTGGATCGTACAAAAGAAATCAGTCCTAACACTGAGGCTGACTCTACAGTAGACTACCACTGTATATTATCTACATAATAATAGTGTGCTCACATCATGCCATTAGGCACATGACAGAAAAATCACTGCAAACAAACATGTATAAACCCACCTTAGTATAAGAGATGGGCCAGTGGAGAAATTCTCTTCTTGTATTCAGGAGTTTCTTCTTTTCAGCTTTGCTTTGTAAAAATGTGTCCTGCAGATGGAGCACCGCACTTCCCTGCACATTCTAGTGCAGTCCCGCAGTGCAGTGGTGTTTTTAAAGGGGTGGATGAAGACTCTTTCTCTTTCGCTTTACATAAACCAATGGATGATCAGGTGCTTTCCCAGAAATGAAGATTCAGTTTACAGGGATTGTCCCCATAAGACCTGCTGAAACCTTTCTCTCCACATGGCATATTACACAGTACAAAGTTGTGTTCCCTGCTGTGATGCAGATTTCAGACAGTTCATTAATTAGTTTGAAATACACAGTGTTTATTAGATTCACACATTTTCCTGATGAGGTCAGGTATAAAATATCTCTGCCTGGCTGCTCCTGTCAGAGGTTTTGTAGGCCCAGTGGAAGGGAAATGTGCACAATGTAAAACACAAAACAACTGACTTGGTTGTGCTGCAGGTGGATAAATGCTGAGGAACAGATGACGGACAGCAGCACAACAACAGGTGCGCACTGTGGAAATGAGACTCTGGGAAGAGCCTTAAATGTAGAAATCAAAAGGGAGGATGAACTGATCTCTAGTAAATAAGATTGCAATGGATGATCTGACATGTCTGTGGTCTGCCCACTCTGAGGAAAATGGATGTGAGAAGAAAAATACCAATCTGGGTGGCTGGACAGAGACGGACAGAACATCTGGAAGAGGATCAAAACTGTACATTTGTAAGTGAAAGAATCAAACAGACAAAATATTTGTAAAAATTACGTTTTTTGTTTGTTTTCCAGGTGCAGTATTTAGAGATCCTGTGTCAGGTCAGTGGTAAATGGAAGTACATGGTTAACATCCCACAGTGGCAAACGCACATGAAGTCAGTGACACACTCAACATAAACCTTCAGCTTGGTCTCCATTGCAAAGATGCACCTGTTGTCTTGTTTTTACATTCTTTGTTGAATTCAGAAACCCAAGACTTGAAATGAAGAAAATTGTTAAATAATGGATTTAAAAAAAGATGATCATTCAAAAAAAGTATAGTAAAACTATATAAATAAATGTTTACTTTAGAAGTTATTATACACTGTATGCTGTGATTCTGATCTGGGAAACATTAAAGACATTCATGGCCAGTCTGACAATTTTGTCTCTTTATTGAATCAGTTAACAAGAGTGAGTAAAGCATACATGTTAACTATCACATACAGAATGAGTGACATGATAAACAGTGAATGATTATAAAAATGGTAAATATTCAGAATCAGACAATTCACCTAAACATAAACAAATAGATTTTTAATTCCGATTTAGGCAAATCATTATTTAAATGCTGAATAAAATGTAAATCACCCTTTATAACAAAATGTGTAAAGACTGAGTGATTAAAAAAGGACTGTAAATGTAAATATATTTGACATCAGATAACTCACAGAAATTAACAATAAAATATACATATCAGATATTTGAAAAATGAAAAAAACTTGCCTCTCATTTTGTTGCCTTGCCTTTCACACAAAGATAACAAATTCAGACTAAGATCAAACTTGAAAAGACTTTGCATGTCTTTAACTATTACATAAAGTCAAAGTACACAAAAAGCTCTTCAAATATTCACAAGGTCAACCTTAACAGACAGTGAAAGCACATTATCATTATCTACTATGTTTGTTGTAATCTCAGTGGAAGATGAGCACTATTTGCAATCACTTTCTCTTATGTTCACATTATAAGCCAAAATATACAATTTCCAATAACTGCGACGCAATATGCAGTGGTATGCAATACTGACGTGAATATAGAAATAAAATAGTGGGGGTTTTTTTTGGTTTCCCCTTAAACAATGAAAGACTATATATCATACATTTTACAAAAGGAAAAATATTTTCTCTCACTCTGTTGCCTTAGTTAACTGTGTGCATCTTTTTCAGTAACAATCCAATGACATTCATCAAACATTCATTCAAATCCAGTAAAATCCAGTAAAATTGAATACTGGAAGAACATCCGTGTGCTGAACTTTAACTGTTGCTGCATTTCACTAGCGATGTCAGGACTCAAGGCATCATTGATAAAGTCTTCCACTGCAGGCTTCAAGCAGCGTTCTTTGAATTCTTCTGCTTTCTTCTGGCGCTGGTCTCGTTCATGGAACACATCTTTGAAACCAGCACGAAACTTTTCTTTGTTTTGATTCAGACATCTGTATGGATCATTCTCATGTAGGAAATCTTGATGCATTTTTTGAAACTGTCTGGTTGCAAATCCACAGATGTGCTGTTTGAGAGAAACTTCAAACTCAATCTCGAACTTCTCATTCTGATTTTTCAGCTTCTCATCAATTGTGCGTAGGATCTCCTGGATGTAAGTGTCGTGATAGTTGCATTTTATTTTCACTTTATCAGTCACAAATTCTGTGCAGTCCTTGATGATGAGGTCAGCTAGATTTTGTAAGGCCATTACGTGATCTTTCCAGTTTAACCTCTTGCTGAGTTTGTGTTGCCACCACTTGATAAACACTTCCACAGTGTGTTTGAAAGGCCCCTTTCCACAATCTTGCAGACTTTTTTGACTCAACAGGTCACATGCAAGACTTATGGTGACACTTATGGTGATATCTGTGACCATTGGCTTGGCATAAGATACCTCATTCAATTCTTTAGTCCACATCTCATCAAATTCTTTGTCCAGCTCAAGAAAATGATTTGTGTCACAATATCATAACTTCTGCTCAAAAGCTCTTAAGTAATCTCATGTTTAGGTTTTGAAAGCTCATAGTATCATACTGTTCATGACCAGTGTTGGGGGTAACTTGTTTACAAGTAATCTAATAGTGATCTTGGATTACTTTTTTCTTGCAATGAATGATGTAACATGTTAATTCTGCAACTCAAGTAATCTGTTATTAGTTTTCACTGGGAAAAAAAGTTGCTGTCTTTTCCTTTTGTTGCCACAAAAATGAAAAAAAAAAAAAAAAAAAAAGCCTGAAGCATTTGCACTGTTTCTGTTTCTATCCAACTGCTGGGCAGGTGGCGGAAGGTAAACCTACAGTTGTGTCAGTGCACATGTGTAGCTAGCTAATTCAGTTTAGTGAGATTGCAGAGAGGACAGCGGTAACTTCACACTGGGATCGTAAAGAAGGCTAGAAAATGTAGCATACCTGGCCGTGTACTATCAGCCAGGTGATGTTATTATTGACATTTTTAACATGTGACTCTCTCAGATGACTGGCCCCACCTGTTTTGAGACAGCCACCATCATCGCTGTACCTAACAAGTCTGCCATGACTGTGGACATCACCCCATGCTGGTGAAGTGCTTTCAGAAACTGGTTCCACAGCATGCCAAAGATAACAGTATAAGTATGCTGTCAGAACCAACAGAGCATCCACAGAGGATGGCCTATCCACTGCCCTCCACTTTGGCTTCACACACACCTGTAAGAACAGCTACTGAAGAATGCTGTTTGTTGATTGCAGCTTTGCCTCCAATACAATTTTTCCCATGAAGCTGACTGGTAAACTAAACACCCTAAGCACCATAGTGTGCAACTGGATATTGGACTTCCTCACAAGCAGACCCCAGACAGTTGAAACTGGCACAACTTATTCTACTTTGGCGCTCAACAGCAAAGCCTCAACACAAGTGCTCTCATGTTCACACTGTACACCCATGATTGGACTTCCAGACATCCAGAAAACTTGTGAAGTATGCGGACAACACCACCATCATTGGCCGTGTTTTAAAGAATAATGGGAGTTCTTATCAGGAGGAAATCAACAGCACAACAATGTGCTGCTACACGTCATCGAAACTAAGATCCTGATTGTTGATCTGACAAAGGAGAAGGCAAAGACACGCTGTCTACACCAGTGGAGCTGAGGTGGAGCAGGTGAACAGTTTCAGGTTCCTTGGAATGAGCGTTATGGTCAACATGCTTCACCACCGTGGCATAAAACAAGCAGAGCAAAGGCTTTACTTTCTAGGAACACTTAAGAAGGAAACATTTCAGACACAAATTCTTGGCAGCTTTTACAGAGGAGCAATAGAAAGCCTTGCACTAGCTGTCCCACAAACACCTTTCAATTGTGAAAGATATCAGCCAACTCAAAACTTAAATCAATATTTCCTCAGTGCTATTTCATCATTACATTCACCCCAGAGTGCAGCAGGAAAGGCCTAGTTGGGTAACTAAGTGATGAAATGATCACAATCATTTGTAGAAACTCAAGATTCCATCAGATATCATCAACGACTGTCATGGATGGCAAGCTAAGCAGTAAGTCTGATTGCTGTAAATGTATTTATACTGCATGCACGACTTTCGATGTCCTCGCACTGCTGGAGGACAGCAAAAATGTAAATATTAACAATAGCCTATGTGCTTTGCAAGCTCCACCTCGCCTGCAAACACCTTGTTCTCTGTGCCAGAAAAAAAAAAAAAAATTCCTTTGTCTTTCTCCTGTTTTGGCTGTGACTCACTGTAAGAGAATGAATAACCAGGAGGCTCATTTTTTATGCAATATCATTCACAAGGCACTCTGCATTTACCATTCATGGTTGAATGTGGTTATGGAGAGGACAGGACATGGGGCAGATCCATGTGCACACATTTTGAGGTGATTTGGGATTATTAGGAAATTACGCACAGTTGGGCACACAGGTTTAAAGAAGCAGAACACAAATTGTCAACATGAGTTTATTCACATTACTGAGGTTTAGAAGACATGCAATTCTGCTGCAATTCTTAAAAAGCAATAAAACACTGGTTTATTTTCAGGCTATTTATTGGAGGGGAAGTGCAAACTAGAAATTCAGGTTACACATCTAAAAATGTGACATAACCAGGAAATGACTACAGTGACTGCTACTATGACTGTTAGTAGAAACAGCAATGTTAACAACAGCAAAGTCACAATAAACTCAATATCTAGAAGTGTAACACTGAAAAAGAGGGATAAATAATCACGTGAGTGATACCGTGTTTCTTCATCCAGTGCTTTTAGTAGAGTCAATCACATCTACATCTGCACACAATACATCTGTATATACTATGTTTAGCAAGTTTACAGCACCAATGATGTGTTTAAATGCCAGAAATAAACGGAATAAAACATGTAATAATACATGTAGATGATGAAAACGCTTGGCGTATTTATGCAAGATGGTGGCAGTTCCGCCCACTCGAACTTACTTGTAGAGACCCAGTAACATCGTTTAGTTTATTCGAGCATCACATACATGTTCTCCTCACAGCAGGTGCGTCGGAATAGGGGGCCCTGCCCCAACGCCCAGTTCCACCAGTCGCACATCACCATATGCCATTAGGCCAGGACTCGACTCTACTGAGAGGCTGTGCTGAAAGGTCTCTCTCTGTCTCTCTCTCTCTCTCTGTCTGTCTCTCTCTCTCTCTCTCACTTTCTCTCTTTCTCTCATGCATGCATGAACGCAGTGAGTGTGGCGAGTGACTGTGAGTTCTACCTTTCTTTTATTTGTGTTTTTTTTGTTGTATGTGATTTACTTGTTGATGAGCTGGAGAAGCTCACACGCTGACAAGCAGTGAAAGTTTTACCACAGGCCGGCTGTTCAGTGGAGGAGGTTGGCCATGCTGGAGGAGAGGTGGTGGGGTTTGACTGCGTCGAATCGGCGTCCTGAATGAACAGTGCTATGGTGAATTTCCTGGATGAAGTGCATAAAGTGCTGCAAGTGGTTGAGGCTGGCATCGTCCTCAGGGACACATTCACTCCGGTGTATCGGCTCATGAATCTGTCAAAAAAGATCACCATTTCAAATGCCCCGCCATTCATCAAAAATGATGATCTGTGCAAAGCTCTGTCCAGATATGGACAAATAGTGTCCCCCATAAAAATGGTGCTGTTGGGATGTAAGTCTCCCAAACTAAAGCATGTGGTCTGTCACAGAAGACAAGATTATATGATCCCCAAAGACGCTAGTCACCTCAACGTGACATTTAACTGATGGGTTCAACAACATTGTCTTTGTCTCTCCTGATACTATGAAATGTTTTAGTTGTGGGGCTGAGGGACATCTCATCCGAGCTTGTCCTGAGGCCAGGAGGGAAAACACCAGTGACTCAGGGCGGCCAGCAGAAGACGCCCGTGCCACAGCGCAAGACGCCAGTGCCTTGGGTTTGGGGTGGCCAGTGGAGGAAGCCAGTGCCTCGGAGCCGCCGGTGGAAGGTGCCGATGCTGCGGGCGCAGGACGGCCAACGGGGGACGCCAGTGCTTCTAGCTCAGGGAAGCCAGCGGAAGACCCAGGTGCAGCGATGGACTGGTAATTTGGAATTTGGGCAGATGCCAGAGGGGCCATTTGGCCATTTGATAACTTCTCTCGGCGCACTTTCAATCGTCAATAAAGACATCACATTAAATGACAAACAGATTTCTTCAATTCCTTAGCACTAATTAGTGATTGCAATTTAATCAGCATTCATACACCACTACGAGTCTCTATATCACAGTCTTGGTTACACTCTATAGTCTACAGTCACAAACTTTTATATCAGTCTGCATTGTTTTGTAGCTAAATGTCTTATTCAGATGTTCAAATACGTGCATGGTTTGAAATAAAACAAATCTACCTGCATTTCTCATTTGATTATTTGTTTGCGAAAGTTAAATGAAATAATACCTTCTGGGAATTTGAAGATTGAATCGACTGAACCGCATCTGCATGGTTGTTGGAAGTTGGAAATTGGAAGTTGGAAGAGACACAAGAGGGGAGCGGAAAACGAGAGAGAAATCTAAGAGAGCACTCTTGGCTGACGGTGAAAAATGCTGCAAACTGACTGAGTTGTTTTTAAAATCAAGTGCGCTTCAGCTAGCACTAGTGCTAATACTGCTAGCACTAATGTTAACGACACAGCTGAGCCAGCACACCAGGGAGAAAGACAGGACAGTGAGGAATATGAGCAAGAGCAGGAACAAAACGAACAAGAGGAGGATGCGCCCCTGCGTGCGTGCTGGTGGACCGCTGGTGACAGCACAATGTTCAATCAGTTTTCAAAGAAATCTTTGTTGTAATGTTTAACCCAATGTGCTTTGATAGAGGCTATTGAACAAAAATGTCAGTTAGCATAAATTATACTTTAATGATCATAGCTGGGCATATGTTAGCATTTAGCAAAGATGCCTGAAACAATGGACACACCCATTCAGTGGCAGAGTAGGGGCAGGTCTTCCTGCAAAGTATATTGGATAGGCACACCCAATTAGTTACTTAAGTCTCACCCTTTTCCAAAAAGTTAACTCCTGTCCTGATTACCAAAATAGCAGTTCCATTCCATGGTCACTTGAAACTGGCACCAAAAGCAAGTCAGTCCCTGCAAGAGTCAAAATGTCCAAATTTACAGCAGAAATACAGAATGGTTGAAGAAATGGTTTTGGTCTCTATACTTAATTGACAGCTTCATGACAACTGTACAGGGGCTACAACTATACAACTATAATTAGGAGGTGGGTAGCCACAAGCTGTCTGCTCATTTTCACTTCAGGTATTTCATGTCACTCAACTTGATCTATTCGTATCTATGGTGTATGTGCCTTTAAGAGAGTCTTTAATGCAGATACTGGACGAATAATATGACTTGGGTGCGATTAAGTGAACTAAACAGAGGAGTTGGAGAACCCAAAACCTCTGGACACCAGAAGTTCTTCCAGAATCTGGAGGAAAACACTGGGAGTTGAGGAGAGAACAGAGTTTGTTTGTGAAATTTTTAGGATGAAAAAATCGATTTAATGAGCCACAGAGGTGCCCGAATCAATTGAAATGCCCAAGCAGATTCAAATGCTGCCAAGATGGCAATGGCGGGGCCACCCATCTGCAATTAGCTTCTTTCTGGCTCTTTAGAAACGTATGGGTGACGTCGCTGTGGCTCTGTCCACTATTTTATACAACCAGTGGTAGCAACATGTGACTGATCAGCTCTTCACGCTCTGAGAGAAGAGAAGAAGAAGCTGTGCCTGCTGTCACTCTCTGTCCAGGTATTCCCATCAGATTCACATTTATTTGGACCCCAATGCTCATATATGTGCTCCAGGGAGCAAGGATTGAGAAGCAAGGAGCAATAAGGGAGAACACAAGATAGTAAAGAAAGATAACAGATTAAATTCAGTTGTGTCACCATCAAGTTTTATGATTTCTTTGTTTTCTGATTCACCAGTGAGTCACAATGTGTCAACCTGATTTTAGAAGAACAAAAAACCCATTTAAACATGCTCAATTGGGGCGCCACTTAACTCGGTTGGTAGAGCGCGCGACCTATGTGCCGAGGCTCTGCAGTGGACTCCCCCGTCTCTTATCCTGTTTCCTGTCACACTCTTCACCTATCCTATCAGAAAAGGCCAAAAAAAAATAAAATAAATTAAAATAAAAAAAACATGCTCAATTATGTTGGGCCCCACAGATGAAGGTGTTGATTGTGGATTTCAAAATGGACTCCAAGCTGTACTCAGTTTCCCAGAATTCCCCAGTCTTCACACCTAGGTGTTGACCAAGTAATCTCCAGCTCTTCCTTAGACTCTCTCTTCTCCACCTCTCTCCCCACAGGGCTGACTGTCATCAAGTTCTCTTCTCCTGGATTCTTCTGGGCCCAGAAGCTGCTGAGAGCTGCAAGCAACACTTCCAGCAGGCCCAAAGTCCTTCTCCTCACTGCAGCGGCACAAGGTTGTGCTAGTGTTCCAGATTAGTTAACACCAGTAGCTGCGATGAAAAGTTCATCAACCCTCTGTAATCCACTTGAATTGAAAAGCAGAAACAAGTCATGAAAAACATGAAAACCAAGGTGTGATATCAGTAATAAAATATCATCTATGTACAAAAATAATTTGTTATCCTGACCCACACCCCATACCCCCATAATGTCTGTCTGCTCTTATTGCTACAGCAAGTGGCTCAACTAGTAGAACAAAAAGTAGAGGAGCGGAGGATCTCTTTGATTTTAACCTCTTGTAAGGTTGTATAGAGGTGGCCATTAGTCAAAACAGATGCTTTCAGTGATGAACACATAATTGTACCCTCCCCAAAACCAAACATTTACAATGTCTGTATGATAAAAGCCCATTCCAGCCTATCAAACTACCTTTCAGTGTTGATTCAAAGGGCAGCTATGGGTGTGTCTCCATTGCAGCTAAAGCAGATAAGATCTAATAAATGTCTAACGTTGTCTAATAATGAGCACCCTTTGACAAAGCCAACCTGGTTTGCATGTATGACATGTGGCAATACACTCTCTATCGTTGTTGCAAGCTACAGGTCTAAATCTACTTGGCTCATGTTCATGAGGCCTCATTAAAAGTGTCCAGCAGTGTCCCTAATCTGAATGCTTCTGTGTATACACCTGTCAGTACAGGTGGCAGTATATCAATATATTTTTTAAAACATTCTACTGGTAACATGTTCAATCCCGGTGATTTACCTACTTTGAGAGATAAGATTGCATTTTGCCTTTGAAGCCTCATCCAGGCCCAGATCCTTCATCAGCAGATGTATGGCTTTTCTAGAATATTGGCACTAGTGGGCAAAGTTTTATGTCGACTCCCTGATTGAAATCCCCTGCAATGATTAAATGTCCATCCAATATATTGCCCAGTATTTTGTTTGTGTTATAAAAAAAATGATGGCTCTTCCCTATTTAAACCGTATGAATTGCACAAATTAATGTTTATTCCATTTATCTTGGCCTCCACACATATTATTCTGCCTTTATTATCTTTGTCTTGCCTCATCATTACAAAGTTTAGTTTTTTGTGTACAAGTATCCCCACCCCACACTTTCTGTTGAAGTCAGAGCTATGAAATATCTGGTCAACTCAGTTTCTCTTAAATTTAATTAACTGAGAGTCAGTCTGAAAGGTCACATCGACTTGTTGAGATATGTCAAGCATTTTTTCAATTTTACTGGGTTCTGCGATCAGTTTATGTTGGAACTGATGAACCTTATAAAGTTGGCCATACATACATACTGATATCTTATATAATTTGAAATGTAAGAAAAATAGCTTTGACATCAGGTATGTGAGAAATAATGAATGAGATGCTTTTTTGTGACAACAAAGTCAACAGCTGCAGTATTAGAGATCCTGTGTCAGGTCAGTGGTAAATGGAAGTACATGGTTAACATCCCACAGTGGCAAACACACATGAAGTCAGTGACACACTCAACATAAACCTTCAGCTTGGGCTCCATTGCAAAGATGCACCTGTTGTCTTGTTTTTACATTCTTTGTTGAATTCAGAAATCCAAGACTTGAGATGAAGAAAATTGTTAAATAATGGACTTTAAAAGAAGATGATTATTTAAAAAAAGTATAGTAAAACTATATAAATAAATGAGGTGATGATATTTCTGTTTACTTTAGAAGTTATTGTACACTGTTTGCTGTGATTCTGATCTGGGAAACATTAAAGACATTCATAGCCAGTCTGATGATTTTGTCTCTTTATTGAATCAGTTAACAGGAGTTAGTAATGTAGAATGAGTGACATTTGAATTATTATAAAAATTGTAAATATTCAGAAACAGATACTTCACAGAAACATAAACCAAGAGATTATAAATTCCAATTTAGGAAAATCATTCTTTAAATGCTGTTTAAAACATGACAAATAAATCTATGCTAACTGAGTGATGTATGAAAGAAAGTAATTACATGAAATCAGATGTATCACTGAAACAAAAAAGTAAATCACCCTTTATAACAAAAACTTCTGTACCACGTGAAGAATGAGTGATAAAAAAAGGACTGTAAATGTAAATGTCTGACATCAGATGACTCACAGAAATGAACAGTAAAAGTATACATATCAGATATTTGAAAAAACAAAGAAAAAAAGTGTTTCTCATTTTGTTGCCTTTTACACAAAGACAACAAATTCAGACTCAGATCAAAGTGGAAATATTTTGCTTGTCCGTAACATATCTTCTTGTATATAGTATGTGACAGTTTCTGATTTTTTGATGAAAGGAATGATTAGGAGTAAATCATCACATCTACTTAAAAGAAAAATAATAACTGTCTGTCCAATAACTGCAATGCAATATGCAGTGGTATACAATACTGACGTGTATAAAAAATAAAGTAGTATTTAATGTCAGAAACATCAGTTTTTCCACATAAACAATAAAAGACTGGATATCATATATTTAGCAAAAAGAAAAACTATTTTCTGTCACTCTGTTGCCTTGGTTAACTGTGTACATCTTTTTCAGAAGCAATACAATCATCGATCACACGAAGATTATAAATTCAAACTCGGATCAAACTGGAGATATTTGTAAGTTCTTCATACGTTAAATGACTGAGTGTATAAAATAGCTCTTGCATCAAAATGTTGATGCAGACATTACATGCAAACAGTGATTATTACAGTAGATTATTTTGAGTAAACAGGTTTATTGCAACTTCAGCTAAAGTTAAGCAGTATTGCATTTTTTTCTTGTATCCAAATTGTAAGCCAAAGTGGCCAAATATCTGCATGTACTGATAACATCTTCAAACTTGTCATCTTGTATACAGTATGTGACTGTTTCTGGTTCATCTTCTACATAATGAAAGGTAGATGAGTACCTTTGTACATGTGAGGAATGTTAGTTCTCTCATTTGATGTTAAATGTCTTTTTCAGACTCTCCTCTACCTGCTCGTATGTGATATTCTTCCAAGTTATTGGAATATCAGCAGGCTTGGCATTATATGCTTCTGCAAACTTGTCATTGAACTTTGCCAGCACATATTTCCAGTAGTCTGTCGCCTGAAGGCTTGCATCTGGAGGACTTCTCCAGTCTGGGTAAATTTCTGTGTAACGCTTGTAAGGGTGCCATTGATCATTTGTGGCAGCGCAGTGAAAACACGTGTCACTGATCACCAAAGAAGAGCAAATGTCAATGACAAGTTTTTCTGTTCCATCCCACATGTATCTACCCAGACCCTGTGGTCGATGTAGTGAAGTATGGTGCTCTGTATGTTCTCTTCCTCCTGCCTCACAAGGTGCTTTGCAGAATGGACACTGTTTACCACAGCCAATCATTTGTGACAGAAGCTCCCTCTGAGGATTCACATGAAGAGATTCTAGTTTCATTTGGATGCTTGTTTCTTTAAAATTCTTCCTAAGATCTTGTTCCATGTCCTTCACACACTCAGTGCACCAAAGCACCAAGAGCATCCTAGGAAATGACCAGTTCATTACCAAGTTTCTGACAGACATTTTCAACAAATGTCTTCAGGTTGCCACTCTTTTCTGTTTTAGCTTTGCTGATAGCAATATTTATGCTGTTGATTCTTGATTGGAGATGTTGATCTTCAAACTCAAACATTGTAGACCCTTGGGAGAAATGTTTCAAGATGCAATCAACAACCCATTTGTTGGCATACTCCTCATATGAGCAAATGTAGCTTCTATACTTTCCAAAGTCCTGCTTTGAGAGCAAATCCAGTAAAACTGAATACTGGAAGAACATCCGTGTGCTGAACTCAAACTTTGTCTTCATTTCACCAATGATATCAGGACCCAAGGAGCGCTTGACAAAGTCTTCCACTGCAGGCCTCAAACAGCGTTCTGTGAATTCTTCTGCCTTCTTCTGGCACTAATCGTGTTCATGGAACACATCTTTGAAACCAGCACAAAACTTTTCTTTGTTTTGATTCAGACATCTGTATGGATCATTCTAACGTAGGAAATCTTCATGCATTTTCTGAAACTGTCTGGCTGCAAATCCACAGATGTGCTAATTGAGAGGAACTTCAAACTCGATCTCTGTCTTCACACTGTGATTGTTTTGTAGCATCTCATCAATCTTGTGTAGGATCTCCTGGATGTAAGTGTCATGGTAGTTGTTTTTTCTTTCCACTTTGTCAGTCACAAACTCAGTGTTTTCCCTGTATCTTTCAACCAGATAGACATGACCGTATGTTTGTTTTACTTTCTCACAGCGTTTTAAAACTCACATAAATTTCAAAGGTCAGCGTGAGACTCAGGAGATGTGGCACAGAAACGTTAGCACTGCATTGACAAGGAAATAAAAGTAACATGTTCGGCAACTGTATTGTATCGAAACCATATCGAATTGTAATTAATTGCTCTGTAATAAAAAGTGTCCCTGAATAAATGCCTTATAAGTGAGAAATACAGCCCCCGGCATCATGCGAGCTAGGACAGCCACTGACTGAAATTAACCTTCATACGATGCTCACCTCTTAGTAAGAAGCACATTTGTGTATGTTGAGTACAAAGAGTATTCAGACAACACTTTTAAGTTTTAGCTCTACTTGATTTTTCTTGTATCAATTTGTTTTTCAGATTTACCTGTGAGGACAGAAAGCAAGGTTGCTTTGCTTCGATTTCCATTGTCTGCGATCCTTGTGACGCTGGAAGTATACTCCTGGCCAACACGGAGAATGGTTGCATCTGCTGTAGGGACATGTTGTAACAGACGAGACATGCATCTCAGTATGTCTTCACACGACAGCATGTATTGAGTCATTAAATTGGATCAGTTATTGACACACTTACCGTCAGACTGTGGTGTTGGTGAAGTGTCAGTTTCTTCCCCACAGTAAAGCTCGAGGAAGGAATTGGGTGCACCATATAAGTCCTTGTTAAATGAAAAATAATGGCAGTATAATATAAGCAGCATGACCCACTCACAGCAGCTGATAGAAAACCATATATTGGACCTTGTAATTTTATTATTTAAGTAAAGTTATGAAAACTACTTTTATTTGTTTTTACCTCATACGTTCTCTCCATTGTGTGGACAGTCAGACACCTCAGGCTTGGTCCAGATTATTCAGACCTCTTTTCACTGAAAGTAACATAAAAGAACCCATAAACACTCAACAACACTCTACATAAAAATAATGATAATAATAATATTGTAATCAACCAACTATGGGAGGTTGAAAGGGCATGTACAATTCTTCTGTTTCAGTCTATGGAAAGTCTACATTTTAACAAGAAAAAAATACAGATGTAATAAATTATAACTTACCTTTGTAGAAGCGGTCCATTGTAAGAATCTGCTCTTTTATCCTGGAGTTAATTTCTTTTTTGCAGTGTACTGTTAAAGGATAAGTATTTGTGCTGACAATGATGCTCTGCCCTGGAATACAAAAGCTGATTGCAGGTGTCTCCTTTTATTCTGCGAAGTGACTTTCTCTTTTGCTTTTCTCGCAATAGGTCATGCGATTTCCCATCAAGCTAAAGGTATGGTACCCTCCCTTTGCTGAAAGGAGGGTTCATGAAACAGAACAGCCGATGGAGAGCGAAGATTTGATGTTTGCAATTCCAACAAGGGTTTTTTTTTTTTTTTTGTCGAAGTATAAGTCAATTTCCCAGCTCTTTAACCAGAGCGATTGGAATTGTCTCATAATTATGTGACATTTCCTTTCTCTTTCTTTTTTTTTTCTTTTTCAGTTTTTCCTTTCTTTGGAGGATCATCTGGTATCACTCTTTCTCTGACTCTATCCATCTCAGTCCGAACGCTGAACTGAGTGGGAAGACAGAAACCACCAGCGAGTGATTTATTTTGACAAATAACCTTGAAAATGGTGATAACTGGTGAGATGTTTGAAAAAAAAAATCAGAATTTCTGAATCGGAATCTAAGACATGAGACAAAATAGTGTAGAAGTCGACATTGCTGCTTGAAAATATGTTTATTCTTGAGCATTTGAGACCCATGCCATGCTATCAGTGGGTCACATGAAAGCTACTGAGAAAAAAAGCATAATTTCTGAATCTTAATATTCATATAAAATAGAAGAAGCTGTAAAATACAATAAAAAGAGCTGTGTCTCATTTCTCCAGCTTACTAATACAATCTTCTGCTGGTTTGGAGTCACTGGGCCACATGACATGGAAGATATTGAAAAACCTGCAATTATTTTGTATTTATATATTTATGCTAAGTAATTTAATGACGGTCCCCAAATCAGTCTCCAGTGGTTCAGTGCGAGGCTCTGGGCGGTGAGCTGACCGTCCTCCTGCTGCTAACACTGGGCGAACCTCAGTGAAGTCGCGGCTGGACCCGAGTGAATATCCGCTGAACATCCAACCTAAAACTAACTTCAGCCCCGTTCGATGCCTTTGAAAAGGATGACGAGGATTTCAGTCACTCAACTTCAACAGTGACTTGTAGAAGTTATACAGATAGCAGTAATTTTTGGCATTGCATTGGTGCCCACCACCACTCCTCACAACCACCTCACTTTCTCTCTTTCACTACTTCATTGTAATGGTTAACCTAAGGTGCCTTGATAAAGGCTTTTCACACAAAGATGTCGGTTCGCATACATAATACTTTCATGATCATACTTCGGCATATGTTAGCATTTAGCACAGATGCCTGGAACAATGGAAACAGCCATTCAGTCGCAGAGTAGGGGCAGGTCTTCCAGTAAGGTCCATTAGATAGGCACACCCATAATTACTTTAGTCTCACCCTTTGCCAGACAGTGAACCACATAGCAACCAAGCACCAAACTCCCCTTCTGAGAATTGAAGACAATTACATACATACATTTTTATACGACTATAATTAAGGGTGGTGCTGTTTTCAGTGACAAGCTGTTTGCTCGCCTTCGCCACAGGTATTTCAAGTCACTTAATCTTTGATGCAGATACAAATAATAGAACTTCCTGTGTGGTTACATGGACTAAAAGACAAGAAGGAGGGACAGAGGAGGTGGACAGCCCAAGACTTCAGGACTCCACAAGTTCGACCAGATTCTGGAGGGAAAACACTGGGAGTTGAGGGGAGTAAGGAGTTTGTTTTTGAAACTTTTGGGATCAAAACATTTATTTTTTCACTCTCTCATCTGCTGTGATGAGCCACAGAGGTGCCCTTATCTACTGTAATGCCTGTTTTGGATCAGCTGGAAGTTAGGCGGATTCAAGCGCTGCCAAAATGGCGACAATATTTTTTTATAATATTCTACTGGTAACCCTTCCAGTCCCCTACTTTGACATATAAAATTGCATTTCTAACTTCCTCTTCTGTAGTAATTTCTCTATTGGCGTAGTCTGGGCTGGACAGTTTTGGGGTGATACATTTGTATTTTATATGAAGTTTTTCTTTTTCAATTTATAAAGTCTGGTATGAAAAATCATGAAAAACATGATTGATTTCTCTAACACCAGTTACTACATCCAAATTTTTATCTTCCATTGCTGGTATTGTAAAGCTTGGGGTCTTTTTGTTACAACTGCCTCATCAAGCCTGTATTCTCTCCACTTTCGTAAAAGTCGCCTTTCAACCTGAACATCGCATATTCTACTTTTAGGCTTTATATGTCATTTCATTAGAATTTCAGCTCACTAATAGAGAACAGTCCGTATGATTGTCTGCTAATGCCTTTTCTTCTTCTTCTTCTTTAAGTTGATTTTCGTCATCAGCAGATGCATGGCCTTTCTAGAATGTTGGCACATTAATAGTGGGCGAAGTTTTATCTAGAATCCCATCTTGTTCCTGATTGAAATCCCCTGCGATGATTAAATCTCCATCCAATATATCCCCTAGCTTTTTGTTTATCTTATAGCAAAAATATGGCTCTTTCCTATATCATATCTATTGCACAAATTCATCTTAATTCAATTTTCTTGAGCCTCCACACATATTATTCTGCCTTTATTATCTTTATGTTGCCTCATCATTACAAAGTTTAGTTTTGGGGGTACATGTACGCACTTTCTGCTGGAGTCAGAGCTATGAAATATCCAGCCAACTCAGTCTCTCTTAAATTAAATCAAATCTGAGTCAACCTGATGGGTCTCCTGTATAAAGGCCACATCAACTTGTTGAGATTTAAGATAAGTCAACCATTTTTAAAAATTTTACTGAGTTCTGCGATCAGTTTATGTAAGAACTGATTAACCTTAAAGTAAAGTTAGCTGTACTCTGATATAATTTTCAATGTAAGAAAAACAGCTTTGACATCAGATATGTAAGAAATATAAAACTCACTTAGTGAACAGTTATGGTGCTGTCTGACTGACAAACCAATGAAAAGCCAAAACTGTGCAGAACACTCCGCAAAAACCATAACGATTTCAAATAAAGAATAACAGTAGACATAGATAGAAAAAGAAAAAAGAAAGTCTGCCCTTCAGTTAAACAAAACAAACCCCCAATCACCCTCCCTTTGGCTCTCCTCTGATAAATTGGACCTTCCCTGGCTTCTTTTCCCTGTCTATTTTATAAGCTAACACTGGAGGGCGCTGCTGTGACAGGTTCACTGCGGTCTGCCCACTCTGAGGAAAATGGATGTGTGAAGAAAAATACCAAACTGGGTGGCAGGACAGAGACGGACAGAACATCTGGAAGAGGATCAAAACTGCACATTTTTAAGTGTAAGAATCAAAATATTTGTAAATATTTAGTTTAATTTCATTTGTTTTCCTTCTTTCCTTGCTTTTTTCTGTTGAGGAAATGAATGAAATACTTTTTTGTGACAGCAAAAGACAACAGGTGCAGAATTCGAGATCCTGTGTCAGGTCAGCGGTGAATGGAAGTACATGGTTAACATCCCACAGTGGCAAACATACATGAAGTCAGTGACACACTTCTTACTCTAGAAGTTATTATACACTGTATGCTGTGATTCTGATCTGGGAAACATTAAAGACATTCATAGCCAGTCTGACAATTTTGTCTCTTTATTGAATCAGTTAACAGGAGCGAGTAACGTATACATGTTAATTATCACATAGAATGAGTGTCATTTGAATTATTTTTTTAAAATGTAAATATTCAGAATCAAATAATTCACAAAAACATAAACAAAGAGATTCTAAATTTGGGATTAAGGAAAATCACTCATTAAATGCTGTTTAAAAAAATGTAAATCTTTTACCTTGTAATATATAAGGAACAAACTGACCTGACATGTGAAAGCTACATGTTGACTGACTGATCATTTAACTCATTTAAATAATTTGCATCAGAACTTTCTGTACCATCTACATACTCAAACTGAGCGATGTATAAAAGAAAGTAATTATTTCATATCAGATACGTCACAGAAACAAAAAAGTCAACCTTTGTAACAAAAACATTCTTTTATGACAATTAAACATAAAGACTGACTTTAAAGAAGAACTGCAAATGTAAATATAGTTGACACCGCATAATAGAAATAAATAATACAAGTATACATATCAGATATTTGAAAAAAGAAAAAAAAACTGGCTTCTGTCATTTTGTTGCCTTGTCTTTCACACAAAGATAAGAAATTAGGAAAATATTTTGTATGTCCTTATTACTTTAACTCAAAGTGCACAAAAAGCTTTTAAAATATTGATGAGGTCAACCTTAACAGACAATGTAAAGTGAAAGATTTCAGTGAAAGATGAGCACTATTTGTAATGACTTTCTCTTTTATCCACATTGTAAGCCATAAGGGCAAATTTTCTACATGTACTGACACTATCTTCAACCTTAACATCTTGTGTAAACTATGGGACTGTTTCTGATGTTGAAAGAAAATCACACATGTAATTATATATTTCAAAAATAAAATGAGTTAGTGGTGCATGCTATGAGTTAATAATCACATCTACTCGCAGTGGTGTGCAATACAACTGACCCATGTATAAAAAGAAATTCATATTCGATGCCAGAAATATCACAGAAAAAAAAAAAAATTATCATCCTTAATTGGCAACACAACTTTCTGTCCTACCATGCAAAGACTGACTTTAAAAAAAGCTCACAAAGTGTAAATATTTGACATCAGGATGAAAGAAGATTTAATAATATATATAATAATTTTCTGTCACCTTTTTAGTGGCAATAGAATGATATTCACCGATCACACGAAGATTATAAATTCATGCTCGGATCAAACTGGAAATATTTGTTATTAATATTGATGTGAAATGACTGTATAAAACAGCTCTTGAAAATGTTGATGCAGCCAGCATTTTATACAAACAGTGATTATAACAGTCGATTATTTTGATTGAACAGGTTTCTTGCAACCTCAGCTTAAGTTAAGCAGTTGCAGTGATTTTATCTTAGATCCACACTGGAAGCCACAGTGGTCAAATGTCTGCATGTACTGACAGCATCTTCAAACTTGTCACAGTATGTTACTGTTTCTGGTTAATCTTCTAAATAATGAGGGCCTTTGTACATGTGAGGAATGTTAGTACTCTCATTTGATGTTGAATGTCTTTTTCAGACTCTCCTCTGCCTGCTCGTATGTGATATTCTTCCAAGTTGATGGAATGTCAGCAGGCTTGGCATTATATGCTCCTGCAAACTCATCATTGAACTTTGCCAGCACATATTTCCAGTAGTCTGTCGCCTCAAGGCTTGTATCCGGAGCAATTTTCCAGTCTGGGTAAATTTCTGTGTAACGCTTGTAAGGGTGCCATTCACCATTTGTCTCATTGCAGCGAAAATGTTTGTCACTGATCACTGAAGAAGAGCAAATGTCAATGACAAGTTTTTCTGTTCCATACCATCTGTATCTACCCAGACCCTGTGGTCGATGTAGTGAAGCATGGTGCTCTGTATGTTCTCTCCCTCCAGCCTCACAAGGTGCTTTGCAGAATGGACACTGTTTACCACAGCCAATCATTTGTGACAGAAGCTCCCTCTGAGGATTCACATGAAGAGATTCTAGTTTCATTTGGATGCTTGTTTTTTTTAACTTCTTCCTAAGATCTTGTTCCATGTCCTTCACACACTCAGTGAGCCAGTTAGCAAACTGTTCCTGGTCAGCATGGTTCAGGATCATGAAAGCACCAAGAGCATCCTGGGAAATGACCAGTTTATCACCAAGTTCCTGACAGACATTTTCAACAAATGTCTTGAGCTTGCCACTCTTTTCTGTTTTAGCTTTGTTAATAGCAATATTTATGCTGTTGATTCTTGATTGGAGATGTTGATCTTCAAACTCAAACATTGTGCGCTGCTTTGAGAAGTGTTCCACTATGTGGTCATGAACCCATTGTTTGGCATAACTCTTATATGAGCAAATAAAGCTCAAATACTTCTTAAAGTCCTTCTTTGAGAGCAACTCAAGTAAAATTGAATACTGGAAGAACATCCGCGTGCTGAACTCAAACCTTGTCTTCATTTCACCAATGATATCAGGACCCAACGAGCGCTTGATGAATTCCTTGATTGCAGGCCTCAAACAGCGCTCTGTGAATTCTTTTGCCTTCTTCTGGCACTGGTCTCGTTTGTTGAACACATCTTTGAAATCATCACACAATTGTTCTTTGTTTTGATTCAGACATCTGTATGGATCATTCTCATGCAGGAAATCTTCATGCATTTTCTGAAACTGTTTGGCTGCAAATCCACAGATGTGTTGTTTGAGAGGAACTTCAAACTCGATCTCTATCATCTCATTCTGATTGGTTTGCAGCCTCTCGTCAATCATGTGTAGGATCTCCTGGATGTAAGTGTCATGGTAGTTGTTTTTTCTTTCCACTTTGTCAGCCACAAACTCTGTACAGTCTGTGATGATGCTGTCAGCTATCTTTTGCAAAGCCATTACGTGATCTTCAACATTAAACAATTTCCTGACTTGGTGTTTAAACTGCTTGTACCATCCTTCCACAGTATATTTGAAAGGCCCCTGTCCACAATCTTGCAGCCTTTTTTGACTGAACAGTTTAGATGCACCACCGCCCCTGTGTGATAGATTTGTTCTCAAGGCAGAAGTCACTCTCGCGATGACATCTGTGACCTTTTGCTCCGGAAATGATTGTTCATTCACTGCTTCATTCCACATCTTATCAAATTCTTTGTCCAGCTCCTTGTCTGTCATCTTGACCTTTTGTTCCCGACATTTTTGAATCAATGTACATACGCTCTCCTCTATCTGTTTTGTGTGATTCTCCTTGATTCTATCAATTTCTGTCATTCCCTGTCTGATGTCAGCTGCTGCTGTGAGCTGACTGAACACCGAGTTCTCAATTTCTCGTCGAAGGCTCTTTGCACTGTTTGCAAAGTCTTCTCTGTATCCTTCAACCAGATAGACATGACCCTCTGTTTGTTTGAAGTACTCTGCCAGATTTTCAAGAAGCTTTGTCTCCCATTTGGACAACACAACACAAGCTTCACTTTTCAAATGAGTGAGAAAATCTGACATGTTAGATGACTCAGATTTTCCAGCAACTGTGCCAAAGTTGGAAATTTTTGTGTCAGCTTCTGTGACCCAGGTGTACATCTCTTTTTTGAATTCCCATTCCCATTTGTTGAATTCTGTGCACAGCCTCATGTATGCATCAGCCACCAGGCTGTTTCTGAAGCTGAAGATGAAGTTTTCATGCTTCACTGCATTCCACAGGCTTTTCACCCACTCTGTAAACTCCAAGATATTATTAGCAGACCACTCACAACTTCCCAACATTTGGACAACGTTTTTCTTGAGCTCATAAACAGCCTCACTGTATCCTGCATTGACTGGTGCCATTGGTGGGTTTCCATTCCAGAGACCAGGAACGTACCAGTTCCCAGTGTCTGGACTGTACTCCATCACATCAGTGAAGCTCTTGTTCTCCTCTTTCTTTTCCATTTTGGCTGCTGCCTGCGTCATCTCATTTAACTGCTGCAAGAGCAGTTTCCTGTCTCGTAAGTTCTTCTCATGGGCTGAAACATCTGACACATTCTGGTGAACAAACTGGCATTTGGGCTTTTTGCCCACTTCTGTCATCCTGAGAAAAGCATGCACCACTATCTGTAGGATGTCTTTCATTTCTGTTGAGTTCTCCATTGCAATATTAACAATGGTGATGTCACTCAGCCCCACAACAAGTGTTGCAAGCTCATTGTCGTGCTCATAGCTGTAGTCCAGTTGTGCGAGTTCTGGTGATTTTAAGCCCTCAGTGTCAATGATCATCATGTAGTCACATTTGAGAATGTTTTTAACATCGTCATTGACTCTGATCAGCAACATGAAGGCACCTCGAGTGCATCGACCACTGCTGACTGCAAACTGCACTCCAAACATGGTGTTGAGGAGAGTGGACTTCCCTGTGCTCTGAACTCCAAGAACTGTGACAACCAGTATCTTGTTCTTAGGAGACACCAGGTCATTGAGCTGAGAGAGAACATCACTCACCCATCTGAGAGGTATGTTGCAGGCATCTCCATCTACAAGCTCAAGGGGAAATCCATCAAGCAACAGTCCTGCACATAGCTTAGGCAGATGCTGTAACTGTTGACGAGATGGGTTATCTTCTGGAAGGGAAAGTGAAGCTTCATAGATCTGACCCATTTCACGGAAGAAGTGTTCAGTCCCCAGTGAGCTGTTGGAAAGTTGTCTGTCAATCTCTTTGATTTCCTCTTTGTTCTCAGAATGTTGGTTTTTATTTTTGTACTGCTCCCTGAGGTCAGACAGTTTTTCTCGAGATAAGTCATCAAGATTCATTCGCAGCCATTTCAGGAAGTAGGATCTCTCTGTCCCTGGGCTTGATATTGCTTGGATGAAACATGTCATTGCGTTTGACATATCACGAGAATTCTGTTCTTTACGAAGTTTTTCTTTCTCTACCTGCAGGTCACTTTTGTACTTTTCTATGTTTTCAGACCCAACTCCTCGAAGCCGAAATTCTTCCTTCTCTAATCGAGACAGTTCCTTCCATATTTGATCCTGTAAGGGAAGCTGAGTTTCTTTATATTTCAGGATGTCTTGAATTTCTGCAGTGATGGCATCAGCATTTCTCCTTGCAGTCTGGCATTCTGGACAGTCTTCATCAACCCAGATTCCCAGTTCATGGGCAATGTCAGCCATCTGCTCAATGCCCATTTTCCTCTTTGAGCTCTTCAATACATCTCTGACTGTGATCCGTAATTTCTTGACAAAGTCTGCGTCATTCATGTGCTTAGCTTTAAGAAGGATATTGTTGTTAGTCAAGCCCAGCTCTGTTGCTACCTTTTTAAGAGCAGCCATACTAGAGTGATTGCTTTGATGGTTTCCCACCAAGAAGATCTCTGCCTTGTGTTGTGTAAGTAGCTCACAGCCAGACTCCAGATTGTCAAAGAACACAAACACTGCTGCAGATGTCTGACACAAAAATGAAAATTGTGTTTCAAATGAGGCAATGTCCCCACGAAGGTTAGCTACAGCTACTGGCTCACTGAAAACGTCCATGTTTTTGTTCCCACAAGGAAGATACCAAGAAATCTCAGTCAGTCCATTGGATATTCTCCTTGGACTGTCACCACACTCCATGTTAGAGTGAACAAAGGTGTCATGATACTGCTGAGAATTGCTCAGAAGCTTATTGAGGATCTCTGACTTGGACAAGGAGCACTCACCCAGTCTCACAAAAGATATCATTGGAAGTTCAGAGACGACAATTCTCTCTTCAATAAAGCCCTTGGATTCTGAAAGAGCCTGAGGTCTGTGCTTTTTAACAATGTCTCTCAAGGCCCAAAGCATGAGTGTGCACTGCTTTGTGTCACAATCAGGGAGCAGCAGAGGCACAGAAAACTGACACATGGACATTTTGAGAGCCATTTCCTGCTGTACAAAACCATCAGAGCACAGAAAGAGAGCTGTGATTATGTCGAGGGGGTTCAACACATCATCTGAATCTTCAGTATTAAACAGATTATCGAGATCTAATTCTGTCTTTCCTGATGCACCGTCACAGGCTGACTCACAACCAGATACACATTTCACATTCCTAGCTGTCACATTAACCATCATCAGTTTCTTCAGAAAATACCCTGGAAGATCTGAATTACACTTGGCAGATTCATCAGTGATGGTCTTCTCCTCTATCTGAAGTATTGTGCTCAGTGACAGCTTCTCTTTGTAGAGCTGCTCCAACCCCAGATCCTCCAGGAAACTCTCCAGTTGTGTCTCTGCGGATATAAAGATGTTTGGTACTTCTAGCAGTGTTATAGATGTCACATTTTATTGACACATGAATGAATGCATCTTTGCATGCTGAAATGTTAAGAAATGCTGCCTGCTGCAAAATTTTGCATCTCTGGTAATACTGCACACTGTTAACTGTCACTGACTACTGAAATTATGTGCTGAATTGAACCACACTGGTGGTTATCAGTAGTAAACATTTGTCTAACTGTTAATCATATGTGTAATATTATGCATTGATTATTATGAGGAAGCAGAGGACACAGTCATGGACATCCAGTTCAGGGAGGTCCAATACAAATAGACCTAGCTCAGAGAGAACCTGCTCATGGAGATCCAAACAGCAGAATAGTTTTTCCTCATATCCAGGATGAGACAACAGAAGTCTTTTTTATACACTGAGGTATAAGCAGATTAAGATCAAGATATACATAACAGTAAGAACAATACATAGGAATCCCTGGTCTTCTCTGGTCTTTAAATATCTATTTGAAGGTAAGCAATACCACTTTTATACAATTGGCTTATTCTAATTTATAAATTGTATCGTACCAAAACTGCATCAAATTGTAATTAATTGTTCTGTAATAAAAAAGTGTCCCTGAATAAATGCCGTATAAGTGAGAAATACAGCCCCCTACAGTTAAGGTTATTGCTTCTGTTTACATCACTGGCAGTTTCTTTGGTAATGAGAATGCAGGAGAGGATGAGAACCTTTATTAATGTTGGACTCAGCTTGCAAAGCTGTGGCTATTTCCTGGAATCGGTATGTATCAGTGTAGACCCAGTACATTTTGAATTCTGAAAAATATCAGTACTTGAGAAAAGCAGTACTGGTTGAATATGATAGTATTCCAGATACCGACAGAAGAGGGTTTTCTGAAGCTAGGTAACAACCTGCTGAATCAATCCCAGATTTGGTCTGGGGGATAGATTTATGCATTTTGAATTAACTTTTTCAATTTGCTTTGTCCTTTTCAAGTTTTGTCATGGCCTGATATTTCAAAGCAGTGTATAAAAATAATGATCTTTATAATTTTGACTCTTTTAACATCTTGTGTGGACTTGTAGTCATGACCAATGTTATCAATAGTGTGTTCATTCATTTACTGAGGGATTGTGCTTAGTTTGACATTAGTTATGAAATAGAGACTGACTGATCCATCAATCAAAGGGGTCTTAATATTATTTCAATTTAACTTTTAACTTATCTTAAAAAGAATTCTTCATTTTATTTATCCACTTGTGATTTTCTTGAACTTACTTGTGTGTGCAGATGTTACAGCTGGCTCGCTTTTTCTTCCATTCCTCAGTTGTGCAGAAACCTGCAGAGAGTAACTCTCCCCTGGACTCAGGTTGCTGAGAGTCAGGTCGTTTGTGTCCGTTGTCGTCTCTTGCACAATTTCTCCCTCATGGCAACACGTTACAATGTAACTCTCCACCTCACCAGCAGGGGGGTCCCATCGCAGAGAGAGTGACTGACTGCTGACCTGATAGACTGCAATCTGCACAGGAGGGCTGGGCTCTGTGGGAATAATGGAATAGTTTCACTTAGAACGGAAAATACATGTTCGGTCAGTGTTTTCCTGCACTTGGAGGTGTAGTTTGACTGCCAAACACAAGAGATATGGTAAAAGACATGACATATAATCACGTCATGCACTTTGAAGAACATTTTACCACCTCTTTAATCTGAAATGAATCTTCATAACATAAATTCAGAGCTTACCTCTTAGTAAGTACAAAGACCATTCAGACAAGACTTTTTAGTTTTAGTTCTGTTTAATTTTTCTTGTATTCATTTGTTTTTTCAGATTTACCTGTAACCGCTTTATCCCTTTTTCAAGGGGTCGCAGGGTTTGTTGCTGGAGCCAATCCCAGCTGTCTCCAGGCGAAGGTAGGGTACACCCTGGACAAGTCGCCAGCTCATCGCAAGGTCCTCACTGATGGCAGAGGCCGCTATGCAAGGTGCCAACTGCACATCAGGAGCAATTTGAGGTTCAGTATCTTGCTCAGTATCAGCTCAGTCCGGAGCCAGGATTTGAACCAGCGACCTTCCAATCACTAGCCAACTTGCCCGTTCAAAGGGGTCTTAATATTAATCTAATTTAACTTTTAGAGTTTCATATCTATGGGATTCTATTTTATGTCGTCTTGTTGCCCCTACTTGTCTGAATTTATTTTGAAAAATAATTCTTCATTTTTTAATCAACTTGTGATTTTCTTTAACTTACTTGTGTGTGCAGATGTTACAGCTGGCTCGCTTTTTCTTCCATTCCTCAGTTGTGCAGAAACCTGCAGAGAGTAACTCTCCCCTGGACTCAGGTTGCTGAGAGTCAGGTCGTTTGTGTCCGTTGTCGTCTCTTGCACAATTTCTCCCTCATGGCAACACGTTACAATGTAACTCTCCACGTCACCAGCAGGGGGGTCCCATCGCAGAGAGAGTGACTGACTGCTGACCTGATAGACTGCAATCTGCACAGGAGGGCTGGGCTCTGTGGGAATAATGGAATAGTTTCACTTAGAATGGAACATTCATGTTCTGTCACTTTGAAGTGCAGTTTGGCTGCCAAAGAGGTGTGGTAAAAGACAATGAGACATAGAATCACTTCATGTACTTTGAAGAACATTTTACCACCTCTTTATTCTGAAATGAACCTTCATAACATGAATTCAGAGCTTATCTCTATCTCTCAGTAAGAGGTACATTTTCATATGTTGAGCACAAAGACCATTCAGACAACACTGTTTAGTTCCTTTGCTTCGATTTCCATTTTCTGCAATCCTTGTGATGTTGAAAGTATACTCAGTCCCAGGAATCAGTCCCTCAACCTCCACAGTGCTGGAGTCGTCTCTGATCAAACTGTCTCTCTGTGTTTCACAGCAGTACTCTAATTCCAGTGTATATTTAACAGAGTCATCAGTGAGTGTTATACCAAAGGAAACAGTCTCCTGACCAACACTGACAACTGTTATTTCTGGTGGAGGGACATCTGTCAAAAGAGAAGTGCATCTCAATACATCTCCACATTATAGCATGTTTTAATTAGCATTCAGTTGGATCAGTCAATTGCTGAACTTGGGACTTGAACTTGTCACGCAATATTATAACTGATATTGTTCTACAGTTGAGTAGGAGTGTAAAAATTCACCGATATGAATCAGAAATCCATTTTAATATTAAAGATACGACTACACTGATAAGTGGATGTCTGGACCGATCTAAATGTACTCTGAACTGGTCGATGGCCTGATTATAAAGTTATGAACAGGTTGAGTGAAGCTGCTATGCTGCTACTTTCTCACAGCGTTTTAAAACTTATGTAAAAGTTCAAAGGTCAGCGCAAGACTCAGGAGATGTGGCACAGAAACGTTAGCACTGCATTGACAAGGAAATAAAAGTAACATGTTCGGCAACTGTATTGTATCGAATCCATATCGAATTGTAATTAATTGTTCTGTAATAAAAAGTGTCCCTGAATAAATGTCTTATAAGTGAGAAATACAGCCCCCTACAGTTAAGGTTATTGCTTCTGTTTACACCACTGGCAGTTTCTTTGGTAATGAGAATGCAGGAGAGGATGAGAACCTTTATTAATGTTGGACTCAGCTTGCAAAAGCTGTGGCTATTTCCTGGAATCGATATGTATCAGTGTAGACCCAGTACATTTTGAACTCTGAAAAATACTAGTACTTGAGGAAGGAAGGACTGGTTGAATATGGTAGTATTCCAGAAACCCACACGAGAAGGTTTTCTGAACTTAGGCAACAACCTGCTTAATCAAACCCAGATTTGGTCTGGGGGGCAGATTTGTGTTTTAAATTAACTTTTTCAATTTCCTTTTTCAAGTTTTATTATAGCCTTATTATTCATAGTAGTGTAGAAAAATAATGATATTTATGATTTTGTCTATTTTAATGTCCTGTGTGGACTTATAATCATGACCAATGGTATTAATAGTGTGTTCATTCATTTCCTGAGGGATTGTGCTTAGTTTGACATTAGTTATGAAACAGAGACTGATCCATCAATCAAAGGGGTCATGTCATGTCATTGTCTGTAACCGCTTTATCCCTTTTTCAAGGGGTCGCAGGGTTTGTTGCTGGAGCCAATCCCAGCTGTCTCCAGGCGAAGGTAGGGTACACCCTGGACAAGTTGCCAGCTCATCGCAAGGTCCTCACTGATGGCAGAGGCCGCTATGCAAGGTGCCAACTGCACATCAGGAGCAATTTGAGGTTCAGTATCTTGCTCAGTATCAGCTCAGTCCGGAGCCGGGATTTGAACCAGCGACCTTCCAATCACTAGCCAACTTGCCCGTTCAAAGGGGTCTTAATATTAATTTAATTTAACTTACAGAGTTTCATTTCTATGGGATTCTATTTTATGTCATCTTGTTGCCCCTACTTGTCTGAATTTATTTTGAAAAATAATTCTTCATTTTTTTTAATCCACTTGTGATTTTCTTTAACTTACTTGTGTGTGCAGATGTTACAGCTGGCTTGCTTTTTCTTCCATTCCTCAGTTGTGCAGAAACCTGCAGAGAGTAACTCTCCCCTGGACTCAGGTTGCTGAGAGTCAGGTCGTTTGTGTCCGTTGTCGTCTCTTGCACAATTTCTCCCTCATGGCAACACGTTACAATGTAACTCTCCACGTCACCAGCAGGGGGGTCCCATCGCAGAGAGAGTGACTGACTGCTGACCTGATAGACTGCAATCTGCACAGGAGGGCTGGGCTCTGTGGGAGTAATGGAATAGTTTCACTTAGAACGGAAAATTCATGTTCTGTCGGTGTTTTCCTGCACTTTGAGGTGCAGTTTGGCTGCCAAAGAGGTGTGATAAAAGACAATGAAACATAGAATCACTTCATGTACTTTGAAGAACATGTTACCACCTCTTTATTCTGAAATTAACCTTCATAACATAAATTCAGAGCTTGTCTCTATCTCTCAGTAAGAAGTACATTTTCATATGTTTCATAAGACCATTCAGACAACACTTTTTAGTTTTATTTCTGTTTGATTTTTCTTGTATTCATTTGTTTTTCAGATTTACCTGTGCAGACAGACAGTGAGGTTGCTTTGCTTCGATTTCCATTTTCTGCAATCCTTGTGATGTTGAAAGTATACTCAGTCCCAGGAATCAGTCCCTCAACCTCCACAGTGCTGGAGTCGTCTCTGATCATCCTGACTCTCTGCGTGTCACAGGAGTATTTTAACAAAAGTTTATACTTAACAGAGTCATCAGTGAGCGGTATAGCAAAGGAAACAGTCTTCTGGCCAACACTGAGAGCTGTGATTTCTGGTGGAGGGACATCTGTCACAGGGAAGAGAAATGAATCTCAGTATATTTCCACACTACAGCTTGTATTTAGTCATCGAATTGGATCAGTCATTGACACACTTACAGTCAGACTGTGGTGTTGGTGAAGCGCCTGTTCCCTCCTCACAGAGTGGTTCAGGGAAGGAATCGCATGCATCTCGGAAGTCCTTATTAAATAAGAAACAATGGTAGTATAATAAAGGCAATATAGGCATAATAACCCATTCACAATAGCTGAAAAAAACCACATATTTGGCTTATAATTCTATTATTTAAGAGAAGTTGTAAAAACTGTTTACCTCGTCATCAGAGCTCTCCATTGTGGTGACACCCAGGTACCTCACACGTAATCCAGATTATTCAAACTTCCTCAAAGTAACAAGAAAGAACCCTTAAACACCCAACAACCCTTCACACAAAAAATCACACAATATATTGAACTCTGCAGCCTGGCTGACAGCGATTTTTACCAAAAAAAAAAAAAAATTACTTTAATGAACCCACTATGGGAGATTCAAGGGCATACAAAATATGCTGAGTCATATTTCTGTTTTAGTGTATGGAAAGTCTACATTTGATAAATAAAGTACAGATGTAATAAATTACAGCCTACCTTTGTAGGAAAGATTCATCCATTATAAGAATCCTGGACTTTCTTTTTCTTCTTCCTCTATGCAGTATACTATTAGAGGTATTTGTCCTGACAATACCGCCCTGCCCTGCAATCCAAGAGTCCACTGTAGGTGTTTTTTTATACTGCAGAGTTACTTTCTGTTTTGTTTTACCAGAAGTGCATCATGTGACTTCCAATAAAACTGCCATACCATCCCTTTGCTAAAAGGAGGGTCATGAAACAGCCAATGAGGACTTACTTGATTGGTTTGCAGTTCTTTGAAACAATCTGAAGGTCTACTTACCAGCTACTTAATGAGAGTGACTGGATTTGTCTCATAATTGTGTGATGCTTCTCATAGGTGTATTATGTGAAAATATTGAGATAGGGGGTATGTTTTTCAGTCAAGCCCTCCACATCCCAATAGTTTTGTGCGTTTTGTCCCCTTTGACCGACCTGGCAGGATTCCAAAGAGCACTGGTACTGTTAGGTGTACCAAGCCAGATGTACCAAAACTGAGAATTAAGAGAAATTAAAGACACCTCATAGTCTGAACTAAAGTCTTTAAAAAGTTTGATAGAGAAACCATCTCAAGGAGTCTCCAGTTAGTAGCCACACATGTCCCAAATGGCCACTAATAAAGTGCTGTATATATATATATATATATATATATATATATATATATATATATATATAAAATGGGTTAAAGGTAATTTAATCGTCATTACACAACACTGGGTTGAATAACGTCATGGAAGGTCGTGGAAGCTCAACTGTTCCATGCTAATTATCTCACAGAAAATATAGGCTAATTTATTTCTATACTTAAATATACATAAACCTGTTTATCTGTGTGTATTAATTTGCGTCAAGTAGCAGTCAATAGCAGCAACATGGTGGTGATAATAATGTGCTCGCCGTTTAAACATTAAAAATTACACAACCGGGAAACACTGCGTATATTAATTTTGATTTGGGTGTGTCGAGTCGTTACTGACCGCGGCAGTATTTTCCCTGATAACGTTTCTACTTCCGGGTCACACAGAAAATAAACAGCTAGCTTGGCTAGAGCGAATGCAGCTTGTACCCCAAACGTCAGCGATGAGATAAAAAACAAAAACAAAACTGTAACTCGAAAATATCTCATGAGGGTAAGTGTGTACATATTATGGACTAACTACTTAACGCATTTACGCTTCGCCGTAAATATTGCTGTTTAGCTTAGCTTCTCTCTAGCTTCCCTCTGCCTTTAGGCTCAGAAGCTTCAGCTAGTTAGCTCATTCATTTTTGACTACCCACAGTTGAGAGCTGTGTGTAGACTTGTTAGAGTCTAAGGTCCAGGCCCAAAGCACATTTATGTTGGATTTAAACGTTGGTTTTGCCCCGGGCAACGGGGGAACACTACGTTATGTGACTGCAATATCACAAGTGTGGCTAGCGTGGCTAATATTTGACTAGCCTGTCTCTACAGCTGTTTTCTTACCAGCAGTAGCATCGATACTCGCCTCTTTTGCCGTATTAAAAGCAAAAGTGTTCCCTTTTCGTGGAATGTTGCTGCCACTAGCTGCTGATGTCCTTAACGCTACCTGAGTGATGCATATAACAAATCCTTGCCATTAGCAGTATCATAATATGGTGTTAAGTTTAATATCGTTACGTTTGTGTGGTGCCCCTTTCAGTATAGGACTGAAACAACTATTTGTAATGATTCAATACATCTGTTGAGCTTTTTTGTTTTGTTTTAAATCTATCGTTTCGACTGTAAAGTGATTAAATATCCTCATCCCATTTTCCTAAAGCCCTGGGTGATGTCACCTTATTTTGTGAAGTTGTCGGTCCAAAACCCAAAGATATTGGGTTTACATCACAGACGCTGGAATTAGACAGTGTTTAGCACATGTACGTGTATGTTTTAGTGTAGTAGTCAATTTGCTGATGATCAGTGGACTTACTGAAGGATCTAGCATACAGAGCTGAAACTATTAGGAATTTGGATCACAGTATTGATCCATAAAGTTTTATAGGATATTAAACTGGGTATCTTTTGGATTTGGAATGTAATCAGTAAAATGTAATCAGCACATTGAGGGATTAAAAAAATAAAGTTGATTATATCAATTTCTGATAGGATGTCTGTATGTCTGCTAAAAGTTATCATCACCATATTTAATCAGCTTCTGTCTTCCAACTTTATTTTCTCAGCTTCCTCTTCTGACTCTAGCTGCTAAGCACATATATCCACTGAGAAACATGACAGAGCCACGCAACCCAGGAATGTCCTCCATCCCTCAGACGGCTCCGGTGCACACTGACTCCACATCTCCGGCTGTAGAGATGGACCCGGTGGAGTACACCCTTAGGAAGCGCCTCCCCCGGAAACTCCCAAAGAGAAGGAACGACGTCTACGTCAACATGAAGACTGATTTCCGGGCTCAGCTGGCACGCTGTCAGAAGCTTCTGGAAAGTGGGGGTCACAGGGAGATCTGTGTCCATGGCCTGGGCCTGGCCATCAACAGGGCTATCAACATCGCCCTTCAGCTGCAGGCCAGCAGCCAGGGGGCGCTGCAACTGGCAGCCAACACCTCCACTGTGGAGCTTGTGGACGATCTGGAGCCTGAAGATCCCGATGAAGCCGGGGAGCCTATGACGCGTACACGCAACAACTCTGCCATTCATATCAAGGTTTTCTACCCTGACCCCCAGTGACCAGAAAAGGGGTGCGTTCATTCGGAGTTCTCTGTTAGTCTTCAACTCTGATTTGCTCCCCCATAAACCAGTAGACAGATATGTGGGACTGTGGGTCTAAAGGCCTTTGCAGCACTACAGGACTGCAAAATGGAGCGGATAACATACAGTATGGTGGCTGTATGTTCATCATTGAACTGTGTGGGAGTGCTCCAATTTGAACCTTAGTTGACTGATTACATTATGCTCTTTTGTCATGTGTTTCATTTGCAAATTGTAACCATTGTTATTTTTCACATTGCATGTCTTGAAGCAACAGTGGTGTGCCAAGCAAAACCTCAGTGTAATTGAATAATTGTAGACGTGTGCTTATGCTAAATCTGTCTTTAACTTTAAGGCCATAATGTTCTGTGTGAGTGTTTACAGTTTCATGTCTGTATGATCTTTAAGATACAAATAATCTGAAAGGCTGAGGTATCCTAAGTTTATATTTCATGGTGATGTTGTTGTGGCAAATGTCCACTAGATGTCAGTAGTGTATTTCATTTTGGTTTCAAATCCTTGAACTGCAAGTGGTGTGTATGTTCAAAATGAAAATGTAATGGAGAGCTATCAGAAGGATAATGTATTTGTCTTGACAAAAATAAAATCGTAAGGAATGTATCTTTAACTATCACCAATGCATCGAGTTCAGGACAGTTGATCAGGATGTTACTTGAATGACATTAAGACCAGTTAGGTCTGTGGTAGCAGCTTGTATTCATCTGAAGTGCAGAAGCTTGTTAACTCCACTGATTTGAACAAGACAAATATAATGAATGAAATGGACAGACTTCCCCTTGTTGTGTTTCCATCTATCCTTTCTTGATCCAACAATAATATTTTGTATTTAAATAGCAAATCATACAGTGACAGGACAAAACACGAAAACAACAGGAAAGAAAACATGTACAAACTTCCTTAAAAACATCTCGCACTTGCACAACAAGATTTAAAAATAAGGAAAAAAACAAGGAAGAACACTTAACTAGTCTGAAAAAGTTAAGCATCTATTTTATAGAAAGCATCAGGTTCCCAGGACTAACTGATTGCCTGCCTGCCCTTTGATGACGAACAACATGGAGCAAAGAGACAGTCTTAACGTCAGATTCTGGAAAACTATTTACAATTACAGGCTCACAGGATGTTAACTGTAACAGCAAAACAGCATTTTCCCAAGAGATCAGGTTATCATTTGCTTTTACTGAACCTCTACGTCAACTTCAGTACTCCGTCTTACTTGGATGGAACATTCAATGTGAAACTAACAACTAGTCAGGTACAAAAAATCTTTTTATAAAAAGGAAGACAGCAGCATGCCATTGTGAATGATGTTAAATAGTTTTGCAGATGTGTTCAGTGTTAGACTAGAGAACATGGCAACATGAGCCCAACTAAAATTCTAAAGATCAGACTCAAAAAAAAAAAAAAACAAAGACTGGAACTTAAACATAGAAAATCTGTATAAATAGTAATTACACAACTCTTAAAAAATATATTAAAATACTCAATGAAAAAATCCAAAAGAAGAGACTAATGTTTCAGTGAGGCATAGTTGTCAGAAAATGTTAAAGGCGCTCTTTACTCTAAAATTGACTCTACAGATGAGAGTGTCGGGGTCAGACTCACTGGAAACATACACACTACGTACAGGTTTAAACTTGCAGTCTTAAATCACACACACAAAAGTACATGCACACACAAAGTGCAAGAGAGTGCCAGTAGAACAGCTATTGGAGCAGTGCCTCCCATAGGCCTCATTTTGGTCAGTGTGTGCTTTACCACGTCCATGTATCACATCTACATTCCAAGGTGCAGTCATCTCCTGTCCATCCAAAGCCAAACTGGGACTGTCCTTTCCCTTCAGCTTCCTCCACATATATGAGGATAGCCGTATCTTTCTTTCCACACCGCTTCCAACAACCAGCGTGCACGTCAGCAGTGTCAAGTCCCTCCTCGTGCCTTCGGAAACACAAACTAGCTTTGCCTGGAGTAGGGACGTCAGCTGATCAGCTGACATCTTGCTGACAAGCCTGCGCATCCAGAAGAAGGAGGCGCACTTTGCCTCGCAGGAAGTTGACATGGACTTGAAGCAGATCTGCGGCGGAGGAAACCCTCCACGTTCCCTCGAGCCCCGCTGCACTTGCTGGAGGGGTATATTCCTAAAAGATAAAAGAATCATTTCACTCTTGATTGAATTTGGAAAATGTATTTTTTTCAATGAACTCTCAAAACAGTGCACTACAGCTGCTACATTTCCGCCTGTAGGAAAGCTGTAGAAGCAGGGCCACAAAACCTTTTATTGGTTAACAGGTTTTAGGGTCATTTGGCTTGTGAGGGAAAAACTGCACATATCCACACGAACCTAGCATAGCAACTTATCTTGGAAAGTGCAGAAGATGCTCACGTTAATTTGCTTTTCAGGCTTGGATAATATTGTCTTTCTTTCTAAATTTTGTGAGGGGTTCCACGCTTACAACCCTGTTTCTTGTTTAAAATGATAAAACATATTTGTCAATGACCCTTGAGCCTGGACACAGACTGCTCATTGAGCTTTAGTTTGTCTGTGCCCAAGGCCTCAGCTTGTTCCTGGATCTTTTCAAAGGCTGTGCTGACACAACTTCCACAGTCTTAAGAACAAGTTTGTCCTGCAGCCTTCTGACAAAAGTCTCTAGGCAACACTGGTAGAGAATGTCCCATGACATCCCTCAGATTCTCTATTACCAGGGATAACGCTATTAATTCATTACAAGCGACTAAACTTGAACTCAAGTATGACGACTATATTGTTCTATCCTCAAAAGCGACTGAAAGAAACTTAATTTAAGATGAGAGAGATGAACCACTGAGATGGGGGATTAGCAATGCTTGCAGAAGACAAGCAGTGGAAGAGCAGGGTGTCTTTCCAAGGAAACATCTCTGGCTTACCTCCAGTGATTTGGGAATTTGCAAACTTTTCATCCTTTTAATGTTATCGTATGATATTATTGTAATTACACTGTTTTCATACTGTTAAGGTGACAAAAAGCATACAGTAAACACAGCGGCTCACCCACTGCGTTTGAATTTCTGTTCTGAGCCTGCTGTAACTCACCTGGATGTTGAGGCTACGCAGCACAGCGTTGATGCTGAGCAGGTTTCTGATGGAGTTATCTATGTGGCTGTGCAGTGCTGTGTTGGTGACTGAGGTACGTAGCAAGTTGAGCGCCTGCTGTAAGAGCCATAAGCCAGACTGTACTTCCTCGGCTTGATCCAATGCCTTGCCAAAAAAACAAAGAAAGCAAGAACAGAGGAGAGAGTCATTATAAAAGCCACAGTCAGAATCAGAATCAGAAATACTTTAATAATCCCAGGGGGAAATGATTTAAACAGAACAGAAGAAACAGGCATTCAGCGCAGTCATTAGAAATTAACTTAATTACACACTTCAAGGCAGCACGTTTCTATGAACTTTGCTACAAATTATAGTTAATACATCTATCTGTATCTAAATATGTTGTCAGCTGTTCTAACATTCAACTGTTTTCAGTGATTACTTACATTTTTCTTCTCCCAGACATCAAATTCAACTCTGGTTTGGGGAACAGTGACAGATTCTGACAGGCTACATCCTTCTCTACATGACTTCTACGAAAACAAGAGAGTAATAGCGTTAATGTTTGGGGCACTTTGATCTAATAGTACATCAAAACGTTCAGTATGGTTGATTCCAGGACCACATTAAAGCTTCGGCCTCCTGTCAGATCTAAGTGCAAGCATACATTTCTCTCTTACCATAGCGACTTCTGCGTCTCGCGCTTCCTTGATGAAATGGTTCAGGACCCTCAGGTCACAGATTGGCCTCAGCGGTGATGGTAGGCCTGGCCGAGTCCACTCCAACAGTATCAGCAGCAGGGCAAGCAGTCCTGCCGTCACAGATACAAAAAAAGAAAGAAAAAAAAGAAACAGTTAACGTGGAATCTAAATGAAAATTATCTGATTTGCATTAGCAAGAGGCCAGTAAGTCACAGCCGTGAGACAAATCATGCAATACCTTTGAACTGTGTATTTATGTGGACTAACGTTTGTCTAAATCCTGATAATAGACTGACACCATATGTCTTCTACATCATGCCTAATGCTCATTACAAATGCACAATATGTAATTTCCAACACCAGGGGTCTCCCAATCAAATGAAAGATGTAAGTAGTGCCATGTGGCTTGTCTTCATTATTAAACCAGCACCATTGCCACTAAAAATCCATCAGTGTGACTTTGTGATGTGATGTCTCAAAAACGCATGTCTTCAAGTAAACGCGCATGCTCTGGCATTTCTGCCATACGGCGGTCGAAGCCTGCACAAATGTCACACACGACGCAGAGCAGTGACAGCAGGGTCAACTAACGTGAGCTGATGTGCTGAGAAAGTAGTGCAAACACCAACACTACAGTGCGCAGTAGTTACAGGCTGCTTTTAGAGCTACCATTTACCCCATTACAATACACTGTACCATCAAAATGATTGAAGGTATAATTTCCAGATAAAAACGTCACATAATGTTGCTTTAGGGACTAGGGCTAAACCTAGCTCGCCATTAGAAATTAACATTGCTATTAAAATGGCATTAAAAATTCATTTATATTTCGCCAATTTAGGAAAAGTCTTTTAGTGCAATTAACCAAAACAATCATTATATATTAATTTTCACAAGGTTAAATATTGACTGGGAACAATAAAAAGCACTCCTGTTAATATTTGTGATCTTTATCCTCATCTCAACATTTCCTTTTGTAATACATCTACCGATTACCCACCATCCTCCTCTAGCACTATCAGTTGAGGTCTTTCAAGATTCAATGTCTGATATTACATCTGGTGACTCTTCAATGCAACTCACATATGGTCTAAGGCCTTCAGGGGTATCATCGTATCTACTTTATTCCACCACCCTTGTCTCATGACATCTTCAGATCCAGATTTCAATGAGATAGTAAAGCCTATATGAGAACAAATATGAATGTTGCAGGTATCTTTAACAATTTTCTGTCCATCCACTGTACGATCAGTTTATAACTGTATGCTGTGCCTTGCTTGTATTTATTACCATTATCTGGATAAAGTAGCTGCTCGAGGATTAGTCTTTCACATCAATCAACTCAAAGTCTACTGTTTGACTTTGAGTTGATTTTTAGAGCTGTATCATGTTAATACCAGCAAGAGTAAGCAGTTTCTCATCCTTTTAGTTTCATCCTTGCACATGACACCAAAGAAACCACGTGATATCCTGGATTCTGAATAGAAACCTGCATGTATTATGACAGTGCAGAAATAACCGTTTCCTGGTTTAACCCTTACAGCAGCTCTATAATTAGGCCATTAATCAGCATTTTTTTTTATAAATGTAGATATTACTTCTAACCTTTTCTCAATGACTGTGAAATAAACTTCTATAATCCACTGAAAGCACACCATGAACATTAAGGATATACTTGAGACTAGTTTTAGTGTTGTGGGTCATGTGGACCTCGAGCCCTGTTCCTCCGTGCCACATGCTGAATGCTTTCTTTCACAGCAGCCTGGATGTATGACGCAGATGGGTGATGGAAAATACAGAAGATCTTCCCAGGCAGACAGGTCTGATACAGGCTAAATCACGTTCCCACACTCCCACACATTAGCACAAATTGAACTAAACTGCAAAAAAAGTTTAAATTGATATTGCCGAGAACTAATAAGAAATAACGTCAAGAAGTTTAATGTCGTTTCTAGTAGTATGTTAGCAGTGGTCCTTTAAGAGGTCAACGGTGTAATCAGTTTAACCTCCGTGACCCCTTTTCTGTGACGTCAACGTCACAGAGGAGACTGCCGATGACAAATAGGAGCACTCTGTGTCTTTAAAACTACACACCTGACTCAAACCACCCACGTTTCACAGAAACCTCACGTATGTACATATTGCTGCACAACTTTAACAGATACTAATTGCTCCATGCGAATTAGTAACAGCAAAGCGCAAGAGCAAGCCCCTATAATCCCTGAAGACTTTCAATCTAGTAAATATGCACGCACATACACCAAGAAATGGTGTTGCCAGGTGTGTAACATTCAACGGTACATGCCATTCATAGGCTCAGTGAAAATACTTACTCACATTGAATACAGGATTAAAGCATAGCAGGACGTGAACACTCAGTGGGACTAATGACGAAGCATTTCACACCGGGAATAAATCCTACTGCACTGGGTCTGTTTTCATTTAGTGAGATGTCTGCTCCACTTAGATACTGGTAAATTTAAAATCAGATCAACAACGTGATCCCAAGTTTACCTCATGTATACCGAATCATTTAGCGGTTTCAGAGGCGAGCTGAGGCCCGCACAGACAATCTAATGGCACTCATTTCCAATCAATCTGACACTTGTCATTTTGCAAAACGTGGCCACTTCTTTAAACAAGTGTGTGTGACTCAGCTTGAGGATTATCTGTGACCCTTTGAACTCTGCCACTGCCTACGTGAGAATGCATCAATCCACACCACAGACACACACTCTCGCTCTCCTTTCTCACCAACGTGGTAGAATTTGCAGTCCAGGACTGCAGCCACACTACAAGTTAACAGCTTTGTCTGCCAACATCAGCTGCCAAAATCCATGTTGCTATTTTAAATTGGAAGCTCTAATCCACAAGTGGCAGTACTTTGGATAATGGATAGCCTCACACCAGGTATGTGACTGATGCTTTGGAAAGGTGGCCGGATGCTCACGTGAGATGATGCCTTTGACATGTGCTATTTTAGCTAACAATATCAAACAGGTGCGCAGAAAGAGCTCGACAGATTGAAACGATGTAGCAGGCATGGTACTGATAATAATGAGAAGGACGTTCTATTTAAAGGTTCACCTCAATCATGGGATCGTTGCCTTTGAATGCTTTGTGACCTCCTCTCTATTTTGAACAGGTCTTCCCCATGACAAAGTGAAGAGAAGCTCTCGGATAACGCGTGTGACATCATTTCCTGCTCAGCTTTGCTGGAATCCCTCATAACTGTCAACCTTGGATAACCTTTTACTCTCGTCTGCTGACATAAGTGTGTGACAGTTGTGTCAAAAACTGCAGATTCAGCATTTGCATTCAGTACCCTTACATTTTCCAGTTTTGCTGCGTCATGCTAGAGAAACACTGAGTATGTATTTTCCCAGTGATACAGTGGCTTACAGTATCAGGAAGAAATACATATTTAGCATTAGTGAGAATCAAACCAACAGCCCAGACAGGTTTAGTGCCTTGCCACCTGAGTAAGGTTCGGGTCCAACATGATGCCTGGTATCAGCTTCAAAATATTATGTTTTTAAACTGAATAGTGTTGTCTTATAATTAGGTTTCAATGTCCAACACCCTAGAGTAATCTGGCTTCATTTAGAATTTAATCCAAATGATTAATGGCTGTTTCAAGGATTAAAGTTTTGCAGCAAAGCCTAATGTACAGCAACCTCCTAGGAAATGGCATTACACAATCCAGCTCCATTAACTATGGTGCATAAACAATCCTGGAGCATGCAGCAAGAGGTCTGGCAGTGTGTAGGATGTAGAGCTTAACACAACTTTTTGCAAAACAGGCACAACTATTCAAAGAACCCCAGACATCCAGAGACTTCTCATATAATGTCAAGATCCACCCATACACATACATGTGAATACTACACTACATCCATACATCATCAACGGGATAAACGTGCTGTAATGGTTGTAAAACACTAACCATACAGACTGATGGAGCGCACAGTGAATGCACACAAAGTAACGCACCAGACTGGATAATATTACAAGAGCGCTTACCTCTACGCTTTTTCTGCAACATTCGCAAACAGGTGCCGCATCTTTTAAAAACATTGTGAAAGGATTAATCAAACGCGCAAGCTTCACGGCTCACTTAAAAAAAAAGGCACCGGTCAAATCCTGTAAGTCCAACATACAGCCATGTGCGCTGGTCCCGGCGCTCGTCCTGCCGGCATCAAAAAGATCGACGCTGCGGGTGAGAGCAGTCACCTACCAGTCTTTTGCATCACTGCTGTGCTTTGGCAAAACCTTTTATTTACCTCCCCTAAGGATATACCGATAAGGCGATAGCCCGCAAGGACGAGGGCGCGCCTTTTTACGCACCACGGTGAGCGATTAAACATCAACCCATGCAGTCCCCCTTTGCGTAAAGCGTGAAAATTGACTAACTACGAAAGCCAGTGTACAGAGAAAAAAAATCATGAAGGCATGTCCATAACTCACTGGGAAACTCCATAGCGGTATCCGCAGAGCCCCTCACAGGGTCCTCGCGGTTTGGCCCATAGGTCCGTCTATTGCCCATTAATTGGAAACGAAGCTCTTTTGTGGATCTCCTGCACTTATCCGGTAGGTGTTTCTAAAAACTGATCCCGTTTGATTTGTTTATTGATGACTTTGAAAATAAAGTTGCATTGTTTCTCGGATGACAATCTAAACTACCTCCTCCCTTAAGGCAAAACTGTTTTCTTTCATTGTTATCCAAATAATAGGCTATCCCTGTTTAGAAAACATTTGGCCTAAAAAGTAAATAGTCTCAAAAAAGCCGTGCGGAGACTTCCCATCCATTGTTTGGATGGTTTTCAGAAACGGTCATTACAGTAGTATTTGTTTTTGTTTTATTTTCTTCTTAAACGATCCTATGATTTACAGTAAACACGACGTGGAGCGATTTAGTTCCGATTGACGGAATCACACGTTTTTAATGCAAGACTATCACAGACATCTATCATGTGCCAGGGCGCATCCAGTGACCAAATGATGCCACACAGAATATCGAGAGTCATGTGTCCCAGGTCGGGGGAGAATCAGTTTTGCAGGTTAAGACACGTTAGTTTACGGTGCGTGCCATTATAAAAGTAGATGTTACTGTATAATGTAATAAGAGGAAAGTAATGTTTGATTACTACACAGATATGTTGATGGACCTGCACCGATTAGACAGACAGGAGAGCATAAAAGAAAGAGGAGTCAGTCAGATTCATTAGAACAATGAGGAGGGAAAGAACTCTAACAGCTTCCATCATGACAGGCAGCGCACTGGACAATAAAGCTGTTTATAGCAGGTTTGAATGCTGATGGTAGGGGCAGTAATGGGCCATTACATTTTTAGCGCACCATAGTGTTACAGGGAGAGACAACCTTGTATGTGGTATAGTCTGATTATTTTTAGAGGGTGTTGTGAGCTGTAAAAGAAGAGTGGATGGACTTGAACTCCTCTGTAAGGTATATATGGTCACTAATATGCAGACTAGAGACAAATTAAAGGACAGCCCTCAATAAAGGTTTGGAGAGACTAAATGTATGCAGATGCTCACAATGATCTGATGTGCATGAAAATGATCCGATTCCTATGCTGTGGCTCTTGCAGTGGCTTGTGGGGGAAATATCATTTGAAGAATGGTGTTCATCACTGCAGGGGAGTTGGACAATGATGAGCACTGAAGCTGTGACGATGAAACCACACCTTTTTATGATACTTAATGTTTTTTTCCTTCCTTTAATCTGTCACCTTTCTTTCATGTTTCTAACACTGAAGATACATGTGTGTCCTCTGTTCTGGCTGGGGCCATCTTGGTGGATTCCTCCTGAACTTGTTAGAAGTAGTGTTAGTGATTAAACTGCACAAAGTAGATTCAGATTCACTGACTTCGCTTTTTTTCCCCCATCCAGTGTGAGCTGCTGTGTTGAAAACCAGCTGTGAAAACTGAAGAAAGGATTTAAAAAAATGCAGTTGAGGCAAACACTTTAAGGGCATACTACGCAGAATTTGTCAGCTGCTGTTCGTTAACCCGCCATTCAATAGCAGGGTCAGGCTCTCTGCTGATACAATTTTATGAATCTATACATTGTTTGTTCATCTGGAAAATCCCTCAGAGTATACCTTTGACAACATATAAAAAAAACGAATGGGTCATTTGTCAAAGACTGTTAAAGTGACACTTAACTGTTAAAGAGTACCAGCAACAGGCACATGGTTAACGTCAAATGCTCATTTTCTGGTTAGATTTAGGCAACAAAACTGCTTGGTACGCTTTAGGAAAAGATACTTTTCTTGGTTAGAGTTATGTTACGTACATGACGTAAGTTAAGCACATTATGCAAGTAAAAAAAAAAAATCTCACTGGATGACTTATGGTTTCGTGTGGGAGACGAACAGCCATCTCCTGGATCAAAGTCCTCTGTTGTTTGAGCTATCCATCCACCCACTTCCACCATTTGCCTCCTACACTACATCACCTGACTTCTTCCTTTGCTCCCTGCGTAATTTCTACAACCACTAGGGGTCACCACCTATCAATAAATGTAAAAATTGAGTCATGTGCACTATGCTGCTTGAACATTCGACCTACAGAGCTGCTTTTCTGACGAGGACAAGCTGACCTTGAACAAGTATTTTTATCAAACCTTTTCATTGTATGAGAAGTCAACATGGTGCCAGAACAAATCCACTTGAAACACTATTTCACACTGAAGCACACCTGAGTACACAGGGACATTTTTTGGAAATAGTAAGTAGACATATTAGAAATGCCAGCTTTGCAAAGCTAACCTTTTCAGGTTTCATTTTTTTCCCAAAAATTGCCTTTGGAAAGAAGCCTTGTACCTGCAGTCTTGGATGTACCAGAGTATTGTTTTACAAACCACTGCAAGCTATTAAAGACACTATAACGTGGTTTAAGAGTTGTGTGAGTACTGATTACGACTATAATCCCAAAGGATTTTTCAGATTGTTGAAGGAAGCAACAAGATTTTAGCCACTCAGAATCTAAAACTTTTCAACTGACGACCATTTCATCTGGAAAATATCAGTGTCTTAAGAGGAATATGTCAGAGGAACTACAGCCTAGCCCGAAAGAAACGATGACCACAACATTTCTGTAAACAGTTATTTCCAAATAATTCAAATATTTCCAAGTCACTACCCCTTTGTGAAATTTGGTAAAAAGATATATTTCAAATGAATGAATGTGACAAAATTACACTGACCCTGACCTCAAGTACATAGAGAGTAAATATAATGCAGCTGTGCCGTCATCAAAACTGAATAACCGCTACAAGAAGATGCAGACTTTTTCAAGGGATCTCTTCATGTACAGTTCGGGTGTTGGAGTTCATCCATGGAAGCATTCTCAGAATAGTTAACTCTCAATAAGGCTCCCTTGTGGTACAATAAAACAAATAGACCAAGGACAAACATAGTAGCCAGGATGGTATTACTGTCTCAGTTGCATTTTATTGGGCTAATGACGTGGTCAGATATCATTCAATATGAATTGAACAGTATTATGTAATGCAATGTAAATTGTAATATCAATGATGACTATTCATGGCTTAAACATTTTTATACAGCAATTGTCTTCTCTGGGCATGTTTATGTAGCATATCAAGCTGACCCCTGCAAGACCCTCTGGAGCCAGAGTAAAGGAAATGTATAGAAATTTCCTGGAAGTCCCCTTAGTGTGTCATAAAGGAAGGGGTGTCTTCCAGGGGTTAACAGGAGGCTTTAACATTAGACAGGATAAGTATGTTTGCATATGCATTACTAGGAGCCAACACGCAATGTCAAGTGACACACATAGCTTCACTTACACAAATACCTGGAAACACTGATAAGAGCTATCAGTCTTACACGTTTGCCTGCTTACCATTTCATAATCCTATGCAAGGTATATGTGTACACAGGTGCACACACAAATAAATCAGAGAGTGGGTGTAATATAGAAAATGACTGAAAATGTTTAAATTGCATGAGGTGATTGACAATATCAATCTATGTCTGATGACAGTATCACCAGTAATGGATGAATTAATTCATCTATGTGATCTATGGCATGAATACATTACCCTGTAACCAACAACCAAATCCAAATAAGCTTTCCCTTTTCAAAGTTATTATGCCAAAATGCTAAAAATGTGATGCCCCACGTGAAGGACTAATTTATTATAAGTTGATTTCTATGTTTTTTCATGGTATTTACCATCCTCAAATGAGGGTCCTTTCTACACATTCTTTTTTATAGGTTTACATGTTTATATCTATACTCTCGTGACTCAGCTTTAATACTACATGGTCAGCACAGTGTTGAGCTGAAGACAATGTTGACAGATTGTTGCACTGTTTGCACAAAGGGCTGTTTGCTTATGTCTGAGCCAACATGAGAGAGAGACAGAGAGGAGAGGCAGACAAGGTACGTGCTGCGAGCCATGCTTCATGACCAGAGCAGGGGATTGAGGTGGGAGGTGAGGGATGTGTGGGGACTGCGGGGGCAGGGGAGTGCCGTCACAGTGACTCCTTGGTTGGAATGGGACACAATTATTTAATTTAAGATGATTTAAAAGAGGAGGGGTGATGTAAAGTTGAGGGTGGATACAAATTATCTTTCCCCGTGCCTCACTTACACAAGTTCATAAACAAAGATGGCCAGGAGTGACAACAACCAAACAATACGAAGGCAGTGCACCTCTGTTATAGACTGTGTGTGTGTGTCTGTGTGTGTGTGTCGCTTTCTCATCCAGTTTTTGGCTCACAGCCAGTTAGGTCTACTCCTCTGGCGCGACACAAGACAGGAAGCCAACATAAAAGAATGGGGGGACTGTGAGGACACAGGAGCCAAGGCAGGAGCCAAGACAGTAGACACTGACAGGGGCGGAAGTTATTGTTTCAACTTACAGGCACCCCCAGTGACAAGAGTCTTATCAATCTATTGAACTTCGTATGATCCCGTAGTGATTCCACAAGTCTGGAGAGCATTCCAGTAACCTCATCTCTTTCTTCCTGCACAAATGCTCTCATTTGGCCTATGAATAAAGCAGTCTCACTAAATTCTCAAGTGATTGCTGGCCAACAACACAACACTGTAAAAAAAAAAAAATATATATATATAGTAATTGTATAGACCACCTCCTTGCAAGAATCGTTGTAAATGGTTGAAATCTCCCCCTATGAGGGTGTTAAAGGGTTGTCAGATTTCAAACAGCTCCAGTTTTCATTATTGCTGTTAGTGTAAACATATGCAACCAGACTTTCCAAATATTCCATCTTTAGCTGTGGTGATTTATCATGCATGACTGTGGCAAGTCCTGGTATAATCACAAAGCCAGACAGAAAGAGATGGAACAGCATGGATGCTCATAAATGTTTTCAAACTAGCACTGAAGTCATCAAATATAAAAGAACTCTGCTGGTAGCAGGCTGCTAGTGGTCCTTTTTTTAAAACCAAACAAACAAACACATGCGCCTACCCAGCCAGCCTGCATTGGTATTAACGGTACCAAGTGCAACAACTTAACTTGCTGATTTGATTATCAGCAGTTAAAACCAGCGGTTGCTAAGGCTTATTACAAATCCTCCAGTGGGGAAATGTTTATATCAACTTGCAAGGAGAGCCATACAAAAGTTGTTGACATTTCAATCAAAAACCACAAATGTTATTCTATATGTAGCACCAGAGGTAAAGTAAAGGAATCACCAAAGTCCTTAGAGTACAATGTCTGTACAAAATATTGTCACAATCATTTTAGTAGAGGTTGAGAAAGCTCCAAAACACGTGAACACTTTGATCTGCTGGTGGCCCTTCAGTAAAAGTAAGGGGCCCACCAAATTCATTACAATCATCCTCTGTGCACCATGGTATATGGACCGTACTTGGCAACATATCCAATAGTGGTTGGGACTAAAGGCACTAGAGGAAAAGTCAGCTAAATCCTTATTGGATCATGAACATCTTTAAAATTATTTCACAGCAATTCATAAATTGTTGTTGAGACATTTCAATCTGGACCAAAGCAGTAGAGCTCAACATCCACAGAGCCACACCACTAGCATGGGAAAAAAAACTTCTTAGAACTATCAGTCATTCCCTGTCCCATGGTTCTCAGTTCTTGTCCTTTATTGTACCGCTTTCTGCTCAGTCAGTTATTTCATTAGCTTTATCTGGCATCCTGTTTAAATTGGTCAATACTAGCCAGGCAGAATAGAGTGCACAATATTAAAGAACCACTGCCTAACAATGTCTCTCTGAATCTTCAATACAAAGCTCTCATACCATCCAGTGTTTGTTCTATAACAGCAGAACAGGGCCACAGCTATATAACATTGACACACACTGAACTCAGTATTCGTATTTTAAGCAACCACAGTTGAGGAGTGAGGATTAAAAAGAGGGTTCCCTCTCTGTCTTTATAGAAAGTGTGTTATTCAGCCAACCCTGTAAAGATTGATCCACTCACCCCATACCTACTGATTTGCAAGGGAGTGTTATTATGTTTACAGGTGATGACCTGACTGACCTGAGGAACAGGCTGCTGCCTCTTCATGTCTTAGCATTAACAGGCCCCCCACATGTGCATTACCATATTGCAGAGTTTTGAAAAACCTATTTTTTCCAGAAGCCCAGGAGTATGAAATACTGCAACTCTGTACAAATATGTGTCCTCATGTCAGTGAGTATCTAACCTCACACACCCCTCAGGCTGCTGTTGGGAAAAAAACCTTGGGAGAACCTTAGCTTTTCTAGTTCATTTACAAATCACTGCTTTTGAAAAGGACTGAAACATAGCGGCCTTGAATGTAACCGAGTTTTTAAATTGCCTTTGCCAGCAGCTGTGTCACCGCAATGACTGCAGGGTATTCATTTGAGACAATTCCGACCGTCAAAGTTTTTGCAACTCACAGGCTGAGATTCCACTGAAACTTGCCTTGTAAGATTTCAGAGTGAGACATATCCGTCAGCAGAGCTGGTTTTCATAATGTCGCCAGACATAGAATAACAACCTCAGCCCATAAGAAGCAGAAACAAGTAGTTTTAGTGTGCAACAAAGTACTAATTATATTCATACAAAAATATGTAACCATATGGCCCAGGTATTCAAAATCAATACCATTTCACCTTTTGACACCAACATCATATCCTCTCTCTGACCATGGTCCTACTTTCTCACATTAGCCACCCAAGAATATGTCTCTTGTATCTTTGGCCTTCAGATATTTCCACACTATCTACAGCCCTGTGAGTAATTTCCTCTATCAGTTTGTTTTCTTGTATCTGGTATTCTCCCTGTTGCCAAGCTGCCTTGTGTGGTATTTGTCTGGCCTAGCGGCCCCTAGCCTCACACCTTCTCTTATCCAGTGGCCTCTCATCACTTGTCATGTCCACTACACACTCTTCACAATAACTACCACCTGAACATCCCGGAAGACAAGTTAGATAAATACTGACAAATGACTTACTCCCCATTTTGAGCAACATTATTGACTGTTCAAAAAAAATTAACATAGTTTACCAAGGAATTTTTTGGTTGAGATTAATCCACTTGACTCACTGGCTGGAATTTTAACTTTCTTGTAACTTTTCCACATGGGCCAGATATTGGGCAAAATACCAGTACTAACTGTAGCTTGTAATCGCCACATGGATACAATTACTGGTCAAATGCATAATGTTTAATGTATACAATTATAGAAGTAAGACAATAGCGTGATACTAAACTGCAGAAATATTACATTTCAGTACAAACCACTTAAAAGATTGCATTGACACAAGTGTCAATCACATTTATATTATAATGAAAAACATGTCTCGTAGTTTTTTTGTGTAGTTTTCTGGTAAATTGTTGCAAACTGTCACTGCAACTTCTTGTGCCATTTTCTTTACATAAATAACATCTTTGGAATCAGCTGGTGTCACATCTGTCCTGCATGGGTTGGGATTCTACTACTAGAAGAAGAAAGGATTATGCAAGTTGATTTCCAGTTAAAGAGTGAACAGAGTGGCCTCGCTACCAGCCAACGCCAATGTGAATGTACACATACTTCAAAACACACATCCTTGTGCCTCCAGGGCCAAACAGCAGACAGCTCTCCATGGAAGTCACTATTGTTTAAAAATGTCCTTCAGAATGAGAAATCATGCCTGAAGAATGGTCATATTGGAATTTATAAAACGCATATAGGTGAAGCCAGCATTGTAACTGTGCAGACAAAACATCAACTTGTGGTAAGTCTGACAGTGTGTTGTTCATGTCTCCCCCAAGTGGTGAAAGAGTGGGATGACACATGACACACACAACCCTCTTTTGGCTGTCCTGTCTGACGTTTCCCTGAGTTCCTGGCACCGACTTGTACTCCCTGAACTTCGTCACACTGCAGGGTTTATAAACCTATATTACAAAAATAAAGTGTCTCCTCACATCTTGACCTCTTAGTTTGTTGGCTTTAGAAATGTATACATTTGTGTTTACCAAAAAAACTAAACTGTCAACATACTGGAAACATAAGCTTGATAGACAATGAGACATTTGTCTAACATCAAGCGATAATCTGATTACTCCAGCGCATATGCATGCTTTTAAAATTTAAAGCCGTAGGCGGTGAGGTAGAAACACTAAAGCATTGTTGCAGGCTCAACATTATGTTTGTGCCTTGCTCTTGTTTACCTTTCTCCATTTGCAACAGAAGAAAACAAGAAATATTGTCAACCTGACTGCAACCTGACTATGAATTCAACCGCAGCCTAAGTTTAAATCCAACTAAATAGTCTTATCTAATCAGACTCGTTTTTTTCTGCCTGGATGCACTGTGAAGAAATATACTTCCCATTAGGCGGGTTATATCTCACCATGTTACTCTCTGAGTGCACATATTGTTTTTTGCAGTACAATTCTACAATCAAACAGACAGTTGTGGTTTTATTTTGCAGATAATTTAGTGTTTTGATGAATGAAGACCACATTAATATAAATCCTTACGCATCTGGTTACAATAATAATGTAGCTGCAAGTGAGTCAGCGTGTGGATAGATTTCAAGATGGCCTTTTAGCCCAAACATGACCTCAAACACAAATCAAGGTGTAAACAACCTGACAATGGTTTACTTTCCAGGGACTCCCCACTAGTCTGAATTGGGAAATGTCTTTTAGATGAGAAGCAAAATGTCTTCATGTACCTAGACCAGTCCAGCTTCCTTTAACTAACCTGGAGGCAGAAAATCTTCATGGACTTCAGTGCCCACAGTGCCAACTGACTGGGACAACTCAAATGTTTTGTGTGTTGGCTTGTTCCAACATTGCCTCCAAGAAATTGTTTATATATTCTACAGAAGTATTTTGCCAAAATTTGTAATAAAGGAAACCCAACTGCCTCCTGGGATTACGGGCATCAGTTCACTGATTGAAGGAAGGGCTACACTGTTGTTGGTGAGACTTCATGGCAGACAAGCCCAGGAGGCACTTTGCTTAAGGTTGGGGAAATATCCTGGTTTTGGTAATGCAAACACTGTATGGCCCATATTTCCAGGGATGTTTGAGTAAATAATAACACAGGATCGTGATATTCCCTACACTAAACTAATTGCTGTGAGTGCCTAAAAATAACCATTAACTAGAACTACCGCCTGGCACAACTACACAACTGCTGAACGATGAAAGAATTTCATAAGCGTAACAAATCCTAATAAAGCAATTTTTGACAAAGACAATGCTTTAAATAAGGTAATGCTCGTAGGAAGTTACAATATGTACAAGGCCACAGCACCCTCACAATGTTAAAGGTTGCACTGACCTTTGACCTCCAAAATCTAATTAGTTCAGAGTCCAAGTGTGGGTTTTATGCTAAATTTGATAAATATCCCCCGATTTCAGTTCACAGTGACCTCGACCTTTCACCTCGAAAATGTAAGCGATTTATCCTTGAGCCAAGGTTGTCATTTGGCAAATATGAAGAAACTCCCTGAAGGTGTTCTTGAGATACTGCTTTCACGATAGGCAACATCAGTGACCTTGACTTTTGACCTCCAAAATGTAATCAGTTCTTACTTGAAACCAAGTGGACCCATGCACCAAATTTGAAGACATTACCTAGAGATTTTTACATTTACATTTAACAGACGCGTTTGTCCAAAGCGACTTACTATTAGTTCATTTGTCAAAGGGTAGACATTAAGTGTATGTGTTATCGTCTTCGAGTGATTACTAACAAATATTTAGGACTAGTACAGATTCACTCTGTTCACAATATAAATATTGAATCTCGACGAGGATGGGATTCGAACCCACGCGTGCAGAACACAATGGATTAGCAGTCCATCGCCTTAACCACTCGGCCACCTCGTCTGCTAAGGTATTATATCAATGGAACGTGATGTTCGAGTGACCTTTGACCACTAAAATCTTACCAGTACATCCTTCAGTGTGTATAGATATTTGTGCAAAATCATTTCCTCACAGGGTTTTTTCAATATCACATTAACAAGATGTGAGGTTCCAGTGACATTTGAGCTCAAAAATCTCATCGGTTCATCCTGGAGTGAGAGCGGACATCTGTACAAAGTTTGAAAGAAACCCTTCAAAGCTTTCATGAGGCATCGTCCTCACAAGAATGGCCCTGACAAAATGTTTGTTGTTCAAATATGTATATAAAAGCAATTTCTCAGACACAGGCTTGCCTTTTTTCTGAGCATAAACAATTGTTAAAATGAAAATATTTGGTAACCAAAAAACTTATGGTCTAATGCAAAAGCTAAAATCAATTGCTCCTCCTGCTGACATAAATGGGAACTCATAGCACAGAAAACATCTAAATTAAATCAAATGGCGGGGGGGCACTATCATGGTAACACCTCTCTTGCACACTGGGACAGTTTAAGGAGATAGTGCAGCAGAGGCCATCAGGCTCACCCAGCCAAAAATATCTTGTCCCATGAATTATAAATCAATCTAGGGGAACCTTGATGTTGGAATGGTTTCCTTTCCATGTTGAGGTGACAACTTAGAGAGACATCAAACCACAAACAAGAAAACATTATCTGATTGTTCATGTCAAAAACCTCCATCTCACACACATACTCCAGCGTAACACAAAATATTTGATACAACAGAAGAAAGAACCCCTTAACACAAAAATGTCAAGCCAATGGAAAGCCACAGACATCCGAGTGAAAAGCACCATCAGTTTTTGTGCTTGATCAAAAATTCAGTTAACCATGATACTACAGCAATACTAAAAGAACTAATGGGTCATAAAAACTGTTCCGATTTTCCCTCTTATTTTTTGTAGTTTCCAAATATCTATCAAAACCACAACCTTACATTTCACAAAAAAACTACCACCACAGAAGTTGATAGAATGCTCATTTTAAAATAATCCATTAACAAGATTCCTTCTCCACAAGTAAATTATATGGGCCTAGCTGATCAGCTAATTGGGTTTAAAAAAAAATAACTTCAGATGAAATAAAGGCCAACACATTTTAGGTCCAGAAAAGATGGTGCTGTTAATACACAAATGCAATCATTTTCAGGGATACAGCTCAAGATGTACTGTAATTTTGACATCTACGTTGCCCATTTGGTCTGTCACATTTCTTCTCACGGGACTAGACAAGTGTTTCGACTACAGACGGGATGTAAAGGACATAAGGCACATAACTGCTTAGCTGTCCCATTCTTACTCTAATGTCTGTTTATTCTAGTGCGCCTGTTGCCTCAGAGATATTTTGGGCTCCATTGTAGTTCTTTGACCTCTTTGTGGAAATTCCTCCTGGGTTTGTTTTCATGGCTATCAATTTTCATGGTGAAAAATCCAAACATTCTTCAGTCATGATGAAACCACCTGGAATGTCTCAGACAAGATACATTTATAAAACATGATTTTAAAAAAGGGCTGACAAGTTTTTAATATCAACTTCAACATTCATCAAATGTTTATGTAATCCTGACTCAAAAAAGGGGCACACTGTAAAATCATTATCAGAATGCAATTAGCAAACCATCTGTGTTTACGGACAGTTTAAAGTAGTGTTCCTGAGCCCATGTAGTAATATATTGTATACAATCATGTGTTTTACACAGTCTTGCTTGTGAATGACAGACTTTCGAGGATGCCCCTTTCATACCCAATCATGGAACTATCCCGTTACCAATAAACCCAATTACCTGTGGAATGTTCCACAACTTTGCCAGTACTTTGTTGCCCCCATCCCAACTTCTTTTAAATATGTTGCTAGAATCAAATTCAAAATAACCAGAATAACCATTGTAAACCATCCCATTTTGTTGTGTTAATGTTTTGCACAGCCTCCCAACTTTTGGGGAATCTGGATCGTAATATAATGTACAGAATCAAACCATCACTGTAAAAAGTGGTCCATGTTGTCTTGTGTTTCCCCTGGTACTGTCTACCACTTCCTCAAAGCTGGTTCAGCATGCTGGCATACAGCTTTGAAGTGTAACACAACATGCAGAAATAGATGTTCAGATGGTTTGATTAGTGATTTTGTAGTTGAAACTACTAACATTTCCAGAAGCAATTTAGAAGTATAATTTCAGTTAGTCTGAAATGATGATCAAATCTTTAGCCAGAGACAAAAATAGCTCTCCTGCTTATTTAGGTTTATTCAGGATTAGTACTCAAGTTTACACACTAAGGCAGTTTAATCTCATATGCAAACATTTCTATCTTTAGTTGACAATAGGGTTTCGCAGAGCTTTTGTGATGACTATAGTGAAATACTACTCGAGGGTTCAAAGTAATAATTAATCCCACATGAAGAGGCTTTAAATGTGTTGTAGGTGACTCCAGGTATACATCAGCCAAACCAGTACTACAGCTCTCCTGGGTATTCATGCTTTCCGTCTATACTTTTTTTTTTTTTAAATAATCCACATTTCAACTTCTATGGAAAGTTTGGATGAAAAACAAAAACATGATGTATGCTTTAATTTCAAAACACCCAGTTTTGGTTCCGACAGTCCCTGTACCCACCTCATTGCAGTATTGAAAAAGGCTCCTTAGTGTCTGACTGACAGATGGCCTGTCCAATGGGAACGTGGCAGGGTGTAAATTGGTCCGACTGCTGTGTCCGCCTCATGCTTCTTTTCTGTCAGAAATATATATGCAATTGGCTTAAAGACCATGGCACAGGCTACAGTATGTATACATCAATACATAACGTGCTTTGGTCATATCATTTGTATTCAGCACAACTGTAGAATTAACCAAAAATATGTGGATTGCATTCATTTATTTAAAAAAAGGGGGGGGGCGTGAACAACCTGTGTCAGGTTGAGGTTTGTCTCCAGTGTGACTGCTGCTCTGCTCTCCAGCCTGTCTTAAGCAGTCGTTGTCACAGCACTCACACAGAGCAGTGTCTCCCTCTGTGGCACGCCAGCTGAACAACACAAACATAATGATAATACACCTAAGGCAAGATCCCCAAGCTAAATAAACACACTTGGCTGTTATAGGCTGTAACCAGAAATCATATGTAACAGACCAAATCATGAACTGAGTGAAGGTCACCAGCAGTTTGGCAGCCTAACCTGAATGTGGGCCTGTCGAAGAAGCAGGCTTTATCAAGTTGGCTATGTGAGTTTTCTTTCAGAGTGGCCCGAAGGTGGCACGTGATGAACATCTACAAAAAGAGAGAGAAAAAAAGTAGGCTACAGTGGATATATGATTAATTTATTCAACAGTACAAGGAGGATGCAATATGAAGTTTATTAAATTAGCCTGATAAAATTACACAAAATAGCAGCCTTTGTACTAAGATGATGATGCCAGTTATCATTCAGAAAGAAATGAACAACATGTTCTCCAATAAGGCCTTGTTACCTGTTCCCAGGAATCCTGGTTGAAGTGGAAGGCTTGGACACTGAAGCATAGTCTGTTATCTTGCCCCCTAGGGAGGAATTTAGACGAGGACCCTGGCAACACGCTGTCCATTAGACATCTGTAATAGTGGAGCAATACATACTGAAATGATTCCACATGAACAATAAAATGTCAGACTTTACTGCCAGATTGACAGATTTACCCATGCTTGGTGATAAACTTGTAGCTTGGCAGGGAGAGAGGGTCAGGCTTCAGTGTAGCTACACAGTAGTCAACATATAGAATCAGAGGAGGGTGCCCAGGAGCCTCCACACTGGCCTCCAAAAACACTGCTTCCCCCTGTTGATACACCATGGAACTGCGGAGAGATGCACAGCCATCTGCATAAGACCAAAAAGACATATTAACATATTTTAGACATATCTTAATTTCATATGGATTTCAGAGAGAAACAATGTTGCCACATACTGCTGCTGTCAGAAAAACAATCCACCCATATATTCTTGATTCAATGTGAGTGATTTCACCTGCCATGGTACGAAGAGAGAAGTGCAGAAGGCCAAAGACACTGACGGTGGATGTCATGGGTAACCAGGTTGGGGCTAATGGTTCTCCATTCACCGTCTGCTTTCTGTGCTCACACAAAGATAAGGGACAGGTCATACAAGAAGCGCCCAATCACCAAAATAAAACATTGCCATTATAAGCTGCTGTAAACCATGGACGCTGTACATTTGTTTGTTTCATATGCATATCAATATATATTTCTACAATACGGGTCTTATCACATTCCTATTAAATGTAATAAATCCAAACTTGTCATGTCAGGAGGAGGAGTAGGGAAAAAAAAGAAACGGGAAAATATGTCGGGATCATTAATACCCGTGTTTGTGCTGTCAGAACCAGGCAAGCTAAAAGATGATCTTTTACTAACCCCAACCAAGTGTTTTTGTGCTTTAAGCTAAGCAGAGCTGAAGTACAGTGTTGTTACATCACAAAATTTAATGTTGAACATAAAGTAATGTGAAGATGCAGTGTGAAGGAAAACATAGTGTTTCAATATATCTGTGCTTTGCAGAGCCTACATTGCCAACATTTGTTCCATTGACTGGGTTGGCATTATACATACAGTATTAGGACATCTGTCTTACCTCTTATAATGGCACTCAACAGGTATGACAGTGGTTGCCCCTCTAACTACCACACTGCCTGTAGAGGTGAGAACCAGGGCAGGAAACAGTACCAGCTGGTTGGAATAAACAAGCCACTCACCACGAACCTGGGTAGAAGTAATTATGCAGAAAATCATTAGACCATGAATGACAAATCTTTTAGGCTTCAGTGCAACCATATGCTATTGTTAGCATTATGATTGTAAAAGAAAGGTACAGATGGTAGCACAATGTGCAAATTAGGTGGGCTAAACGTTGATAATGTAAAGTCTAATGTAATTCCTGGTGTTGTGAAAAACTACATTATATTAACAAACTGTATACATGAACACAATAATGTAATGTTATCAGACATACAGGCAAGGCTTTTCATGCCCGGCAGACTTTTGTGTCACTGTGTCGCTCCCTGTACACAAGAAAAACATTATCGCTTGTGCTTCACCCTAGCTAAACTGTTGTTTTAACCCTCTTCTCTTACACTTGACTGGGTGCCACATTCTTGAAGGCCCGCAGAGATGACCATTTCAGATGCAGATATGGGTCTCTTTGGTCGGCAGGTCCTCTGCTGCGTTGAGTTAGCTCCGAGACGAAGATGCTCCGGTCTGAACGGAATACTTCTCTCCCCGAAAAACTTACGCCGCGCGACTATTCTCAAGTTGGCTTCGTCGCATTTTATTTCCAGATTTTTTTCAGCAAAAGAAACTCCGCGCACAGCCAACAAAAGCGCGAGTACGGAGCCGAAAAGTGCATATTGCACACGGGTCGCCATTTTTCTGGCGTGACGACAAGCAGGCGTTTCATTAATTAGCGTTAAAAGTAATTACAGGTGTGTTGAGACCTGCCCCGCTCGCGTACACTGGACAGCGCTTTCAAAGACCGTTTAGAAACATTGTAAAACGGAAACTCCAAGAAAAGTGAATCGCAAAAGCCGTACCACATCTTAAAAAAGATCAAATATATAATTATGATTGATTCAGAAATATTATCCTGCAAAATCTGCCATCATGTGATATGTTCATTTTCCGCTGCGTATTAGCTTTAATCCACACTCCCACAATGAAACAGCTTACATTATTATTCTATTTTTTCTAAAAATAAATAAATCAATAAATAAATAAATAGCTTTTTAAACGTGTGGGACCGACAACTTGGATTCGCCCAACTTAAAAGAAATTGATGAAACTCTCCTGAACGCAACATCGTCCGTGGGAACAACGTTCAGGCGGAACTCGAGTTTTGTAGCCAGTGCTTCGACGGGACGGTTATTGCAGTAGCAACCGACGACAGCCGGATGAACGCTTGTGTTTTGAACAGCTGGGAATATTCAGAAGCAAAAATCATGAATATAAAATGCGAAATGTGTGCTTGGTAGAGACAGATAGTAAAAATGGATAAAAAGGTTGAGGAAGCGGAATCTGAGGGGATTGACTGGGGAAGACGTGGCGCTGCTGAGGGAGAGGTGTTAAAGAACAGCACAACTTTATCCAAGAATGTCCACACCTGTCTTCCTTATCCACTTACAGACCCCGTCAAATGTTCTCTGATAAAAGGAGACTATCTCTACTTTCACTACGGCTGTGATGGACAAGATGACAGAGGCTGGGGATGCGGCTACCGCACCGTTCAGACGATGGCTTCCTGGCTTTGTCACAACTGGTTTCCACTAAAGGACAAACGCAGACCTCCACCGAGCCTCCCAGAAATCCAGCAAGCCCTGGTCGCAATGGGGGACAAACCAGGCTCGTTCTCCAGCTCCAGGGAGTGGATAGGGACGTTCGAAGCCTCCCTGGTCCTCGACTATTTCTACGACGTGCCCTGTAAGCTGGTACATGTCAGAGGTGGAGGGGCAGAGCTGGAGCAGGTTGCAGTGGGGGAGCTCCACCAGCACTTTGAGAAGCACGGGTCTCCAGTCATGATGGGAGGGGACAGGGACAACTCCTCTAAGGGGATATTAGGGGTGTGCACGGGGGACAGTGGGAGCTGCTTGTTAGTTGTCGACCCTCACTACTATGGGTGTCAGCTGGGGAGGACAGAGCTGCAGAGGCGCGGGTGGGTGGCGTGGAAAAGAGTTTCATCTCTGGATCAGTCCTCGTTTTATAATCTGTGTATGCCTCAGACCGCCCCCAAAAAATGAACATAAACTAAGTGAGAAACCCAAGTGTGTGTCAGAATTACAAAGTGTATTATTTGTGCAGATGAGCAATTGTGTGATTTTCTCATGGATGCAGTTAAACATGTTTTATGGGACAGATTTACAATGCATTGTCAATATAAGATGCAGTGCCATCCTGTGGATGAAACCAATAATCACAACACGTTTAAAAAACAAACTGATGTAACAATTTTTATGGTCACTTTATTCATTATTGCTTTATTAATCTCCCGATCAAGCTCAAATCTTCTTGGATATCTTCAAGTCAGTATATCCCTTATTGTTTTTATTTTACCGAGCTTCAAACTAGATGTTTTGTTTTTTTTTATTTATTTGTATTTATGACCTTTTACATTAACTTATCAGCAGAGTGACTGATAATGAAAATCATCATTAAAAGGACTTGAATATGGACTTAATGAGACAGACTCCAGACAACACCTCATTTTATTGCTCACAATTTATAACCTAATTTGACTACATCTTACTGCCGTCGTATGTGTTCTGAGTCGCAAGAACTCCGTCAAACCCTTCTACAGTGGGAGCACACTTCTAACAGGGATCGCACCCACGTCGTCTCAGTTATCCGGCACACAGTCATTGTAGAAAATCTGAAAGTTCTTGTCGACGTCCATCCTCCCCTTGAGGAATTTCTCCAGGTTCTTGAGGGGAACTTCCACCATGTGGTTGTTGACGCGATCGTTCAGCCCATAAGCTGCGTACACTGGGAACTTGTAGCGCACAAAGTACGGCGCGTTTTGGTCGAACTCGGTACAGCAGTAGGCCGACCACATGTACTCTGGTACAGCCACTCGGTCCAGGTTGTTGCGACGGATGGTGTGGCCAGAGGTGGTGACCCCTGTGATGACGAAGGCTTTGCCGCGGCAGTAGTTGTTGAGACGTTTGCGGATGACGTCCTGGTGTTCCGCCCAGGGGCCCATGTTGAACTCCCTGATCTGGGGTACTACATTCGTCAAGCTGTAGGTGGAGGCTTTGTCCAGGGGGTCCGCCTGATGCTCGTCGGGGTTGAGCTGGCCACGTTCATACTGAACCACATCGGCGTAGTCCTCCAGGACTGCCTGGGTGTCCTCAAAGTTCATATGCATACTTGAAGACTGGGGGAAGGGCTCCATGTTGCTGCTGCTCTTTTCTGAAGCCAGCTAGGGAAAGAGAAGGAGAAGCATTACATTACCTCAAATTTTATTACAGCTGAAAAGTTAAAGGGACAGTCCTCAAAAACCGAAATACAAAACATTTTCCTCTTCTTCAGTGCTATTTATCCGTGCACAATGGTTTGGTGCAAGTTGTCAAGAGATATCGGCTGTAGATATGTCTGCCGTGTTTTTAATATAACAGAAGTAGGTGGCATTCGGTTTGTTGTGCTCAAAGCACAGCTCACTGTAACATTAGCCAACCTCCCGTCCATGAGTTGATGCACGCCTCCTTCTACCCGATGAGTACACTACAAGTGGTAAAGAGGTTGGGGTTGGATTTTAGTGTGAACTGTCCCTTTAAAGCAGGAACTAATCGTTTACTCATCTTTCAGAGGCGTTTTTACAGTCAATTTGATACATTCACAAAAAGACATATTTAAAAGTATGAGAATACTAGAGCCTAAATGTTCATGGGAACAGCATCTGATTCAAATAGCCAATAAAGTGTCTTATTGCAAGCCGACTGTGTTGCCCATGGCAGCAGTAATATACTTGCCCCAGATCTCAAAACTGCGAGTATTCGTTTTGTGTCCAAAGAAATACTGAAAGATTTGCCATGTAATGTGTATGTGATGAAAAGCATCACATAGAACATGAGCGATAGTAAACTGAGGGAGAGCGCACATACCTTTATTGGATTTGGGTTCAGACTGAAAACAGACTTTTAATAAATCCAAACTAACATTTTTTTTTTAACCTCGATTAAGCTTGAGAGAACCCTCACCTGGGGCTCAAACATCCAAGGGAAGTCCACCTTCTTCTCCCCGTCTGACTTCTTAAACGTGTAGGCAGAATAGATGGGGATGTGTCTCTGCGGGTCGTACAGGGTGACGTAGCGGGGTTTATCCTCATACCGCTGGCAGATCTTCTTGAGGGAAGTGCTGAGGTAGCCTCGGGGTGGGGTGCCCATGTACAGAGAGTCCTTGCAGCGCTCGCCGTGGTTGAAGTCCCCCACCACTCCTGCGTGGGCCCCCTGCAGCAACACGCAGGTCAGCACACTCAGCATAGCTGCCAGGGGCAAGGAGCTGTTTTCGGATGGAGGTTTCATCGCAGAGGGTCTCTTCGCCTCGATCTTTCTACGTCTTCCTGTATGTCTCTTTCTCGCCTGCAACACACCACCGCAAATCCACTGGTGTCTGACAAGTACAGCCTCAGAGTGCCCCGTCTGTCAGTCTGCTCTATCTTCCCTTTCTGCCTGGTTATGCCCTACTAGCAAACTGGCCTTCCATTGTAAAGTCTTTTCCATATATTCAAAGCGCCACCAGAGTTGTAGCAGCAATTCAAAAAACAGTGAATGTTATCAAGCGGTGTGAGCGTTTTATTACTTTGAACTGCAGAAGGGTAAAAACGTTGCAGACCATATACTATAAAGAGCAGCACCTGTCCTTGGCGTTGTGCACAAATAAGCTTTAGTAATGAATGGAAGAGACAGTATACAAATGTGGTTCAGGAAGAAACTGAACATATGGCAATGTAAGTCAATATATCAGAGCTGAGTGGGAGTTTACATCTCTTATTTACATGAACAGCCTTTTAACACAATTGCAAATCAGCCAAACTGTTTGAGCTGCAAGAGCTTCCTCACCTTTAAGTCCACTCATATCAACCAGTCTGTATATTAATTATCTACAGTCTGCAGTGTCAGCGCTACAAAAGGAGAGACGCCCTGAAAGGTTGAATTTTAGTGAAATCATTTATAATGCTTCTGCTGTGGTATATGAATGTGTCATGTAAGCAATTAATGATTACGAGAAGATGGTAGGTAAGTGGACGAAATCAATGCCGAAAAGGCTGTAAAATGTTATTTATATTTTTATACTATTCCAACCATTTTAATTCAAATGTGTGCATTATATCACAGAAATGTGAATGAGAAGACACTTTAGTGACAGTTTGCAAAGGTTTATTTCAGCAAATCAGGTGCACTTTTAATGTAGCTCTTAAGCTATATTAGTTTCAGTGTGTATTGCTATTAATTCTGAAGTCCATGTTTTCAGTGACTTAATTGAGCTTTTCGCAACAGGCACGGACCCTGTTACAGAAGACATTTGGACATAGCACAGGTGTAATTAACAAATCATTTGAGCTCTGATTTCAGTTTAGTTCCTCTACATTCCAGTTCCGATTCTCTGATTCTTCTGATTCTCGTTAACGTGAGCACTCTGACACTTGAGTTGAACTTACTATGAACAGCTCGGTCCCCAGAATAAAATGTTGGCAGTAGTAGTAGTAATTGGCAGTAAATGTTTCTGCAGACCACACATCCGCGCACGTGTGTTCGTGTCATGGGCAGTGAACCAAATTAACATTTCCGCAAAGCCTGTCGTATCGTGTTCACGTTGCATGTTTACGACTGTCATGTCATGAGGCGGAGGGGACAGGGGGTGGAGTTACACACTGTCCAGCTGGTGTCCACAGTTCAAGACTGCGTTTCAACATTTGTAAGTGTGAAATCCTTCAATATCAGTGACGAGCGACCGGGGCATTTCAACATTTGTAAGCGTGATATAACTAGATATTTTTTAAGGAGACGTCGAGATTCCCATCCATGTCTGTGGCGACAAAACCGGTGTTTGTAACAAGACCTGGGCACACCCCCTGCTGTGTTTGCTGCGACCAGAATGGCTATCTGGTCTAACCTCAACCGTGTCACAAGATCAAAGTGAAAATTGAACATACAAAATGTTAAGTTTTAACATATACATGGTTTGCAGAAACAAGCATTGCCAGCATTTATCCTAGCGACTGGGTCGCTTTGAAAAATGGTTTATTAAAGGAGCAGAAACAACACATGACTAAGCAAGTTGAGGCAAAATGGCCCATCGCTGTTTCACACCGAAACATTTGCCTATTCTGTTTTACTGGAGGCTGCTGGGACACAGTCACCTACAAAGATCTGAAAGTTTTGTTCTACGTAGGTTGTCTTCTTGAGGAACTCCTTCAGCTTGGGGACAGAGATTTCCACCACCTCGTTGTTCTCCTCCTCGTTGAGGCCGTAGTGAGCGTAAGATGGGAACTTAAAGCGCTCGTTGTAAGGTGTGTTGTGGTCGTAGTCGACGCAGCAATAAGCCGACCACAGGTACGTGGGCACTGCGATGCGGTTCATGTTCTCCCGGCGGATCATCTTCCCTGAGGTGGTGATGCCCGTGACGATGAAAGCTGTTCCGCGGCAGTAGTTGTTGAGCCGCTTGCGGATGACGTGCTCCTGCTTGTTCCAGACTCTGTTGCTGAAGTCGGGCACCATGGGCACGACATTGGTCAGGGTGTAGGTGGAGGCCTTGTCATCAGGGTCGTCCTGATGCTCGTCTGGGTTGAGGGTGCCGCGCTCGTAAAGGACGGCGTCCGTGTAATCATCCAGGACAGCTTGGGTATCTTCAAAATTCATGTGCATGTAACCACGTGGGAAAGGCTGCATCTCATCCGTGTCGGACACTGTTGATAACTGTAAGGGGAGACAGACCCAGTGCTAAATGAGAGGATGGTAGAAAGTGATTTCCCTGAAGGTGTAGGAATTCAAGCTTTGGGCAGAAAAAATACTAACATGATTTCTTTACCTGGGGTTCATACATCCATGGGACATCCACGCATTTCTCCCCTTCTGAGCGTTTGAAGGTGTAGGCAGAGTAGACCGGTATATGGTCCACGGTACTGTACAGCGTCACGTAGCGTGGCTTCTTGTTGTAACGTTGACAAATGAACCGGAGGGAGTCGTGCTCCAGTCCAGTCGGCGTTGTTGCCATGTAGAGGAATTCTCTGCACTCTGGAGACAGCTCCCTCTCCACCTTCCCTCTCACCGCCGATGTTATTTCGTTGACAAGAAGGAACGCCGTCCGCGCCCAAAGTGCCATCGTCAGGAGGGGCTTGATGTCGCTCTCGTCGGAGGTTGAGGCTGTAAGACGTAGTCAAGTGTGTTTCTGTGAGCTTCTCCAAATGATTGAATGTGTCTCATACGTTTCACACTCTGCTCTCTGTAATCAGGATGCCATATGCAAAGCAGCGGGCCTACAGTTCTTCCACCTCAGTAGATCCACCCACAGCTAGAGGACCAGCTGCAGTAGATAGCCAATAGGCAGACATCAGTGTCTTAGTGTCCTCTCAACCTCTGCAAGTCAAGCACTCCTTTATTCAAATGTACAATTCTGGTCGAGCTCCTAATGTTTTCAAAGATACCATGGACGCCATGCTGCACACATTGTGCACTAGAGCAGGGCTGCCCAAAGTGGCAAAATTTGGCCCAGATGTTTTCTAGCAAAAATGATCTAAAATTATTTTATTATAATTATAATAATGTTTATGTTGTTTAAATTTTTGTTGGGTAAAATGCTCTTTAATTATGTAGAATCCTTTTTTTTCATAATCTTAGTAAGGTGGACAGAAATCAATCAATCAATCGTATAAATGAACATTTGCCGGCTGTGGCTCAGGGGTAGAACCACCGTCTTGTTATCTGAGAGTTGCCGGTTCGATTCCCCTGTTCTGCATGTCAAAATGTCCGTGGGCAAGATACTGAACCCCAAACTGCTCCTGATGTGCTGGTCGGCACCTTGGATAGCAGCCACCGGCATCAGTGTATAAATGAATGTATGAATTACTGTAATTCACTTTTGACAAAAGTGTCTGCAAAATGGCTTGTATGTGAATGGTATTAGACAGTGGAGACTGACAGGGGACATAAGAAAAAAGGAGAGGGAAGACATGCAATGATGATCCCTTTCCAAATTCAAAACAGGCTCAGTTTTATGAAGTTGGAGTTTTCCTCGGAAAACATATTTTTCTACATCACCATGTTCTCCATTAACACACACACACACACACACACGCCGCAGCAGCCTAGAGAGTGCTGTACAGGTGAAGGCTGCACTGGTGCTGGTCAGGGTTTAGCCGGCCCCAGAGCATCTGACTAATCTTGTCCAAACAGTGAAGCCATTATGTAGCAGTAAATTGCTCACAGAGGGATAAAATCTCATCTCCTTCTGTGTGGATTTATAAAAAGAAAAAGCTAGTGAAACGTAATCACACAGCAAAACACAAGTTTACATTTTATTATGAAACACAGACAGGTTTATAGATACAGAGTAATTTCATTACAAAAAAGGGGATGAGAGACCATTACATGAAATTTAGCGGGGAGCACAAGAAACCAGTGGAGATTGAATTATCACATTATACAACAAAACAATTTGGGGTTTTGTAATTTTGTCTTTTATTATTTTTTGGCTGTGTTATTGATCTATAAATCAGTAATGAGCTTTATTTACAATTCCAACATTTTTGTAAAGATGGAAAAAAACACATCTACAGTAAAAGTTCTTGGTAATATCCTCATTTTTGAATATATATATATATATATATATATATATATATATATATATATATATATATATATATATATATATATATATATATATTATATATATAACGATATAGTTCATTCAAGATCTCGAGATAAAGAAACGTTGTTTTCCCGAGATAACAATATAATTCATTCAAGATCTCGAGATAAAGAAACTTTGTTTCAGTGAAATAACAATTTAATTCATTCAAGATATCGAGATAAAGAAACTTTGTTTCAGCGAAATAACAATATAATTAATTCAAGATCTTGAGATAAAGAAACTTTGTTTCAGCGAAATAACAATATCATTCATTCAAGATCTCGAGATAAAGAAACTTTGTTTCAGCGAAATAACAATATAGTTCATTCAAGATCTCGAGATAAAGAAACGTTGTTTTCCCGAGATAACAATATAATTCATTCAAGATCTCGAGATAAAGAAACGTTTTCCTGAGATAACAATATAATTCATTCAAGATCTCGAGATAAAGAAACTTTGTTTCAGCGAAATAACAATATAATTCATTCAAGATCTTGAGATAAAGAAACTTTGTTTCAGCGAAATAACAATATAATTCATTCAAGATCTCGAGATAAAGAAACTTTGTTTTCCCGAGATAACAATATAATCCATTCAAGATATATCAGTGGCGCAATCTAAGTAAGCCTAATTCATTCGAGATCTCGATATAAAGAAACTTTGTTTTCCCGAGATAACAATATAATTCATTCAAGATCTCGAAATAAAGAAACTTTGTTTTCCCGAGATAACAATATAATTCATTCAAGATCTCGAAATAAAGAAACTTTTTTATCCTAAGATAACAGTATAATTCATTCAAGATCTCAAAATAAAGAAACTTTGTTTTCCCGAGATAACAATATAATTCATTCAAGATCTCGAAATAAAGAAATTTTGTTTTCCTGAGATAACAATATAATTCATTCAAGATCTCGAAATAAAGAAACTTTGTCTTCCCGAGATAACAATATAGTTCATTCAAGATCTCGAGATAAAGAAACTTTGTTTCAGCAAAATAACAATATAATTCATTCAAGATCTAAGCGCTATCCTGACCTTGCTCTTTCCCTTCTCAGTGATCACAATTTAATCCCAAATCACAAGAAGCCAGGCCTCCTTAACACTGCTTCTGTTTTAGCTTTCTTAAGTTAATCCTCTTTTTTCCAGGAGGTGGATGCCATTAAAAGCTTCATCCACGACTACAGTTCCATACGTCCCATCATACTGACACACTGGTCAGGTCTCTCTTCTTGTTGAAGGTGTTTTCTGAAACGCAGCCCCTGTAGAAAATAGTCAAGTCACTGTCTATGTCTGTCTGGCTCTTCAAGAAGCTCTCCAGAGTCTTCAGCGGAACTTCAACCACACTCTGCTCAGTCTGTTCATTCAGTGCATAGCCCCCATAACCAGGGAACATGAACCTTACCTCATACGGAGAGTTACGGTCGAACCGCGGGCAGCAGTACGCTAGCCATATGTGCTTTGGGATGGTCAGGCGGTCCTTGTTTTCTCTCTGGACACTCGCCCCAGAAATGGTCACACCAGTCACAATGAAAGATTTGCCGTGGCAGAAGTTGTTGAGGCGACGGCGGATGACATCCAAGTACGGGTTCCAGGAAGTGTCCAGGACGTTTGTGATCAGTGGGACTACATTGGTCAGAGTATACGTGGAGGACTTGTCACCTGGCTCTGATTGGTGCAGGTCAGGATTCAGTGGGCTGCGTCTGTAATCTACCGCATCTGTGTAGTCCTCCAACACAGCCTGGCTGTCCTCGATCAGAGGGGGGGTGTCTTCAGTCAGGGGAAGTGCTCTCATGTTGCCACCTTCATCGTCAGAAACCAGCTGTGAGGGAAAGAAATGACAGAAATGTGGTGTTTATTACATTAAAAGTGGCTGTATGATTCAGGCCAAAACAGAAATTAAATTACAGTACGACTAATCTAAATTGCAGCACGACTAATCTGTAACTCCCACTCAAAAAGTTCCATCTTCTCATCTATTATCAGTAGTGATTTTTTTCACCTCAATATGATCCCAGCAGTCCCAGCAACATCAAGAACTTGACTTGATTTAACCTATAAAAATGACTTGCGTCACATATAGCCATGGCTATATGATAAAGAAAAAATATCTTTTTCATATTTTTAAGTGTAAAGGGTTAGTTCATCTTTTATTAAATGATGAGTTACTGACATGACATGACAGGGTAAATATGTATGTTTTTGTGCTTGTTGGTTAGCCTTCACTGCGCTAAACTAAAGGTTTGCCATCTTTGTGCTAAGATAAGCTTGAGGTTAGCTTTGTGGTAAGCCAAGCATAAAGTTAGCTGTCTCATGCTAAGCTAGGATAATCAGGTGCTTGCTCCACATGTTTAGCTTACAACATAAGAGTGATGCGAACTCACCCAACTCGCTGCTGGAGTCGTTGCGCTAAGCTAAATGTTGGCTGTCTTTGGGCTAGCTAGATTAAAGGATGGCTTTTCTGTGCTATGCAAAGCTAAGCTAAAGGTTAGCTGTGTTTGTGCTAAGCTAAGCTAAGCTAAAGGTTAGTTGTCTTTGTGCTAAGTAAACTAATGGTAAGCTGTCTTTGTACTATGTTAAGCTATCTCGGAATAAAGAAACTGTGTTTTCCCTAGATAACTATTTAATTCATTCAAGATCTCGAAATAAAGAAACTTTGTTTTCCCGAGATAACATTATAATTCATTCGAGATCTCGAGATAAAGAAACTTTGTTTTCCCAAGATAACAATATAATTCATTCAAGATCTCGAGATAAAGAAACTTTGTTTTCCTGAGATAACATTATAATTCATTCACGATCTCGAAATAAAGAAACTTTGTGCTATACTAAGCTAACGGTTAGCTTTCTTTGTGCTAAACTAAGCAAAAGGTTGCTGTATTCCAGCTAAGCTAGGATAATCAGATGCCGGCTCAAGATTCAAGGTTCAAGTGAAATACAAGCAAGACTGTGCAACAAATCAAGTCGCCCCAAAACATTCAGCTTCTCACAGGCTCAACACTAACTGACAAATAATCCAAATACACTAGTGCTGTTCCCTCTACCTGGGGCTCATACATCCAGGGAGTGTCCACCCTCCTCTTCCCATCAGACTTCTTAAAGATGTAAGCTGAGTAGAGGGGGAGGTGGCGACTGCTGTCGTACAGCGTGGCGTAGCGCAGTTTGTCTGCATACTTCTGGCAGATCCTCCTCAGGCTGGTTCCCTTCATCCCTGCAGGTGGTGTCTGCATGTAGAAAAAGTGGCTGCAGTCTCTGAAGCTGGTGGACACACTGGCACTGACCAGGGAGGACGCCACCAGCAGGGAGAAGGACAGGACGCAGGTGCAGAGCAGATGCATCGTCACACGACTGGACTAGATGAAAACACAAAGCCTGGTCCTCTCCTCATCGTCTGGGGTTTGACATGTCCCGTCACAAACCACGACATTCCATGTAGTGATGAGATACTCTGTTCGACATGTCTCCCTGTATTGGAAGTTGTATTGGTGTCATAATCTAGTGAAGTACAACGACTGTTGGACAGAGACTCTGCATGCAAAGCAGCTCGGAGTGGGTCCATTGGCTGGAGATGACTTATCTGCTCCCACATTGTGCAGCCCTGCGCCTCTGCACAGGCTTCTGTCAGGCTTTGCACACATTGTAACTCATCAATGCAATTCAATAGTCTGCTCACTGTATCATTTAAGACATTAAAATAAAACCCTGCAATCCGAACAATTTTTTTTTTTGTTAAACACATTTTGGGTTTTTTGGGGAGCCTTAGGAGCCTCGACTAACCATGTAGAATAGCCCAAACTAGCCAGATATTTAACTGGAATGAGTTGTTGTGATAACAAATGGAGATGAGACCCCAGTTATTCACAAGGAATGATGGTGGGATATACAGAACATATCAGAGATAAGGCCGTTTCTGACACAAATGTAAAGCAACATCCCGCCATAGTCTTCAGAAACAACAAAAACTTGAAAACGGTTGCTGTGAAGTGGGTGGATTTCATATAATAATCATTAAAGTGCGTTCAAATCAGACTGAGGTGGGCTGGAGGCATTAAAAAATTCATGATCAAGCCAAACCCACACAGTCCTTATGAGGTAAGTCGAGTCAGTTTCATTTATATAGCCCAAAATAAAAATCACACTGCTTCAGTGGGCTGTACAATCTATACAGTGAATGACATCCTCCATCCCTAAACCCCTTGATTCAGGTGAGAATAGAATTCCTCAGGATATAACCCTTGCAGCAGGGAAGAAACAATGAAAGAATCTTCAGAACAGCCACAGAGGAGGGATCTGTCTCCCAGCACGGGCAGACATGCAATAGATGTGGCACATACAGGACAAAAAAATCACAGAAAATGCAAATTTCACTGAACAAGTTTGCAATACTAGTAGATTATATAAAATATAAGTGAAGAAGGCAGATTTAGGGGGACACCTGAACAGGTAGAGGCATCACCAAGTGGTGCACAGGCCATGCAACGTCCAATACCCCGTGTTGACTTGATAGAGAACAGGCCACACAAGTGAAGTCATTCATGGTTTGATAGACCTGACATGACCCGTGGATATGATTGATCCTGAATTGAAAATGAAATATAGAATTACAAGGATTTAAAAATCTATTTTATTACTACTGCAATCGTTAGCAATCTTCAGTTTTTAATAATTTCATTTTAGAATTTACATATTTACACAGAAATGTAAGTAAGGCCTAACACTACACAAATTAACATTAGAAAATGATTAAATTCGGTTTCGTTTGTTTTTCTTCTTGGATTTCTTGTCTTTGCTCTTTGTTATACTAAAATAACTAGAGCATTATGTTTATTTACATATTTTTGAGCCATTCAAACCTTTTGCATGTGGAACTTATATGCTTTGTCGATGCTTCAAAACACATTAAAAAGAATGCACGCACATAAAAACGTAAGTAGTAGCTTTCAGTCACTCAAATGGTACGTGTGTTGGTCACTAATGAACTGATAAAGTGTGTTTGTCGCCCCCTGGTGGCCATTTTGAAAAACTAAAACTTCACGTCATTGATGTATATACAGATAAGGTAAAAAAGTGAGCTGTTGAGCCACTACCACACCTGTTACCTTCACAGAAAGTACATTGTACATTTTGTATGTCTTTTAATTTGAGGCATATTCATTTATATGAATCAAAAAACAATATAAATTCAAATAAAGGTCTCAAAATTACCCTTTAACACAGGAACCCTCAGGGCCTCAAGAAATGCTTTTATCAGTGCAGTTGTTGTTGGAAAAGCATTGCAGCAAATAACAGTTACTACAAACCAGTTGAAAAACAGCCTGAGGTATTAGGATCTTATTAAGATCGGTAATTATTTTCACTCTGATGCTCCTTTACGCATAGATGTAATTAAGTTTTCATCAAACTGCATTCGCAAGTTTTCCTATTGACTGAGTTCTTCAATTAAAACATCTGTTAAATGTCTGCAGTTATATTAATGGTGATGTTTCATGGTCTTTATATTTATAAAATGTGTTGTTTTCTACAGTTCCGCTTCTTGTGTTCAGCTAGTTTCCTTACATGCCTAAAATCATTTACTGCTGTCTTTATACAGGTTTACTCAACAGCGCCCCCTGCTGACTAAACCATATACTGCCGCCAGTACACGTATTGCACATGCGCAGTTCGACTTTGCCGCTCAACATGCACTCCATAGTCATTCACTTCACTTTCAAGGGTATTGATAGCGGATAAGTCAATATAACCCATCCTACAAATTCAAGCACGGTGCAGTTGACTGCAGAGTTTGTGAAATCACTATGTCGGGAGTTAATGTCGTTGTTTCCGTGGCCACACGCTGCTGCCTCGTGCATTTTGCACTGCGATCGGGCTGTTTTCGCTGTCATGCCTTCGGTACCATTTCATGCTAATATTGGCCTCACGCCTCAGCTTAGTGGCTAATTAAACCTATCCAGCTACGGCGCGCTGCATTTGTGCATGCCGTTGCAAAGTGCGGTGCACACCAGTGTCCAGTAAATAGGGGTGTGTTTGCCCTGCTACAACATTGGTTAGCCGCTTGTCAATGTCCAGTCACGTGGTATCACACGGACGGCCATGTTTCCGAAACACAAACAACAAGAAGAGCAGCGACTAGGAGCCAGCAGACACATACTGATACGCAGCTGCGACCGTTGGAGGAGAGGGAAAAATAATAAATAAAACACAGAGCGCGACTTTCTGAAAGTACGATTCTTTCGAATGAATACGTTTACAGTGTTTAAAGAGACCAATGCATTCGATATATTGGCTGTAGACACACCGTGCAGACAACCAGTCTGGTAGCTATAAACAGTGAAGGTAAGCCGTGGTTCCTCTTTGCAGCTTGTCTTTTAGCTAGCTGGCTAACGTGAGCTAACATGCTAACCCCAGCGCCCGTAGCTCGAATTGGTTTGGGATTTGTGAGTCGCGAGAAGGGCATTTGCAAGAGAAGGTTTCACTGCTTGGGCGCTGTTGTTTCTGTCGCTGCGTTTGTTTTGTTTACATCGCGCCAGCGCTAGCTTAACACCGACAGCGGAGCGGAGGTGGTCGTCCGCACATTGGCGGAGCAGGCCGGGGAGTCTGATCTCCACACTCCGCCCCCCTCCGCCATCATATCTGGTGTCATTTGAACCTACAAGCGAAGGCCTTTACGATCAACGCATACCTTGTGCTAGGTTAGGTAGCGAGCGAGCTAGCGAACCCATCTCTGTTATGCAACAGAAATATGATATCGTGGGGCACATTCTGTTGTTGCGATTGATTTATCTACATTTCCACACAGATCGATCTGCCGTAATTAGCCTGAAACACGAACATGTATGCGCTAAAGTAGCTCGCCAAACCACTTGCGCTAGCTAATGTCAACTGGAGCTATTTTGTCTATACGTTAGCCATCTTTACCACCAAACAATTTAGCCCTGCTCAGTTTTGGTCAAGTTTCGGATTGGTCGTCATTAAATTGGAGCTTTAGCATAGCATTACAGTCTGGATTCCCGCAGCTTGAGCTCGTTATCCCGCCACGTTTTTGAAGTGCAGAATATTAGCAAAATATTCAAACGCGCAGGAGATATTATATCCTGCAAGCAGCGTTATTGCTCTGTGACCTTGCTTGAGTTTTCTCATCGCAAAGTTAGTGCTACATACTCAATAGCTCGATGCAGGTAGCCTCAGTCGGGTTAAAGACGTTAAAATTGACGTTCCCTGTTCGATTGTGTTCTTCCGTTATTGATTGATTTTCAATGATCCCACTGATGTCCGCATAGTTTTCGATAATCGGTGCCACAACTGAATCATGAGGTTAATTGTTCTTTTGATTTGCTGCCCTTTAAACCGATAAATCAGATCAAACATGCACGTGTTGAAAGCCACAGTGCTCACCAAATCACCTAACTTTACGCTTGAGTATGATCAGTAGACGCAGTTAAAAATATTGGTGGGTAAAATAATACCTAAATATGTGTGAGACATTCGCATTAGTAACTTGAAGGAGTTAAGGAGGTCTGATGGCATATATCCCAGGTTAAACATGGCGGTTGTGTGTTGTGTTTTGTCACTTTAGTCACTACAGATCTTGAAATACCCCCAGTTCACACACTCACGGGGTTTAGACTTCATCTCCAGCCCAAAATAAGAATTAGTAACTTATACCAACGCTACATCCAGGTGTCGATTGGACCGGTCATCATCAGATGTTCTGATATTCTCTTGTCACAAACATGTATGCGTCAAAGTACAAATCCTTATGTTATTTAAAGTGCTCATGTATTGAATTCCCTGTAATAACATGGTGTTGACCAAATGGCAGTGAATCTCCAACAGCACAGACTCCCCCCAGCTTCATTCGCAACAACTTTCCAACACGCGTTCTGTTGTGTTGGTAGGATTTTTACAACGATTTAATGTAAATAGTGACCCAAATGGTGACACCATTTAGTGCCACCCCTCAAACAACACGCCAAAAGCTCCCCCCTCCCTTCTTCTTACAACATATCAAAGGAATTTTCCAATTGAGTAAACAACGATACAATTACAGGGATAAAAACGTGAATCACTATAATAACGTCACAATTACTGTCGAGGCACTTCATAAGAACCCTGTGATACGGGCAAATAGCGTCTCAATATTTTCTGGCAGTCTTCAGTGTTGACATTTGATGCTATTTTTAAGCACACACTGCCGTGTTACCGTGAGTCACCCGAATTACACATTTGTTAAAGATCCATTCAGGGTCCTTTTGAATAACCGTTAATCATATGCAGGAGTTGAATGTCTCCTCTTTTAAAGTTTATTAGCAAGTTGCCAGTTGCCTAAACTTTACAAAGCTGGCTTGGGGGGGCGGGGGTGGGTGGAAGACACTTATCTGGCGTGGAAGAGCTACGGGGCTTGTACCAGCTGCAGGGAGGTGAAGCTGACTCGGAGGTCGGAAAGTTATGTAATTCTTAAAGATAGACACACCTGGTCAAAGTTGACTTGTTAGTGATATTTGTGTGTCTTTAAATTGAAATAGCAGGTATTATTTATCCGTAAAAATGTAAATCATGCAGTTAAATGTTGTTCCACCAGGGAAACACCAACATTTCTTTTAGTTATTTTCAGCAGAACTTTTACAACTATTTTTAACAAAGGAAAACTATTATGTCAGTGTTCATATACTTAAGATTCTTAGAGGCTTGGACTGTGTAGATCATTTCCTCTATTTATACCTGAAACGCAATCAAGATATCCCATCACATTGACTCAGACATTGTCCAGTATATAGCCATTAAGAGTCACATGTCATTTTCAACATTGCGAACAGTGGGATTTTAAAGGCATTGATGCCTCCATATAAATGATGAACAAATACTCTGACTGTTAACAGTTTTCTGTCTTCTCGATTATTTTAACAGATTGCAGTGTATTGTAATGGGTTACAACTGTTCAAATCTGCTGGTGATATATTATTGGTGTCACTGGATTTGAGGATCCAGCTGATTACTGTCTAAACATGATCCAAGAGGTCGAAGATTCTTAATTTCAAATTCATGTGAACATATTTTCAGTTAGCTAGATTTGTGGTTCAATTATGGTCTTCTTTTAAAGTCAGAGTGTCACATTGTTGTTCATAAAGTTATGTTATGTGCAGTAGAAAGAACCCCTACTCATGCCCCTTAGTAATAAAAGGTAGTCATGGTAGTACTTTAAATTTACTGTAACATTTTTCTTCATTCTGGCAGTATTCTGTCATTTGGATTTGCCGACAAAGCCCAACGACGTAGAGCAGATTGTAGAAATCCATTTCAAAAATGGAAACGCAGACACACGCACACAAGATGGTGCATTGTTGGTGTTTGAAGGACATGTGTTCATTCGCCTAGTTTGAGACGGTGGTTGTGCAGTGCTCTGCTCAAAGACAACAAAGGATTGCCGTGATTGTAAAAAGGAGAATAATAAGATGAAAGCTAAAATAACCACAGTCACATTCAGACACATTGGTATAACTTGTGAATTACAGTAACGTCCAGCTCTCTGCCAGCCCCAGTTTTACATTCGTAGCGGTTACATATATATATTTTTATTTTACTTAAGGTGGCTTCCTCCTGTATCACGTCTTTGTTCATACCATAGAGACAAATTATGTATGAGCATAAACAGTTGAAATTTAACTGCCTGGATGTTGGTTTAGTTGCCATGACACTTTTTTTTTTTTTTTGCGGAACTATCCCCAACCAGCTGCATGGTTTTAGAAGCAGTTGGTTCACAACATCACTAAAATAGCTTTCTGGATGGAAAATCTCTTAAGGAGCAGCAACACTAGGCCATGATAGAGCACTTACCAACATATAGTTCGCTGTTTCATTATTTGAGAAGGGATACCAGAGTGTTTTTCTCTCGGCTCAGTGTGCTGTAGCGGATTGATCAAATTGGGCCGGTACCTTTCAGCGTGTCCAAGGCTCGGCGCTAAAATGAGTGTGTCATGGCAGCACTACGGAAAATCAAATTACACTTCCTTTTCCTATCACAATATAGGCAGACTGCCAAGCTGTGAGAATGTGTCTCACCAGCAGCTAATATCTTAAGTGTACACTTCTGACATTATTCTTTTCGTCCTTTTAATCATTGGATTTTTCTCTCTCCCTCTCTCTCTTTCTCTCTCAAACTATGCTTTATTTCCAGTGGTGCAAAGGGAGGAGGACAGGAAATAAAGGAGTTACCTGGAGGGTCTCCGTCAATCCACATTTCAGTTGGAGCGAGACAAAAAGGCACGGAGGGAGAGAGAGTGAAAGGAGAAGAGGAGTGCGAGTCGCGTCTGCTCTTGGCAGCTGTTCCAGCAGCCTGTTTCATTGTTCGGCTGTTATTTCGTTCCTGCGTTACCTTTTTTTGATGAATCAGTTCGTATTTTTAACTTCAATGTGAGATATAACTGCTGTAAAAAAAAAAAAAAAAAAAAAACTAAAAAAAAAGAAAACCTTATTACTAGCAAAGAGTGTTTTATTTTGTTCCATTGTTGATTTCCAAGGTTCTTTTTTGTTTCTTTTTTTATGTTTAACAACCTTTTTCGGCTGTGAGTAGCAGGAGCTTCCATTCTCCAAACTATTGTCGAATCCCCTTCCTTACCTAGTTAGGACCTGATAACCTGGTATTCCTCAAGCACCTGAAACTGGCAGCTATTCTCTTTGTGTCTGTGTGTTTGGGGAGCTCTGTGATCACAGCTTAAGCACCACTCAGCCTTCTAGTCACCTAAGCCTAACTAAAGCAAGCCAGCTCTAGCCTGGTCCAGCCCAGTTCAGCCTGCTCCGATCATCTGGACAGGGTAAGGCAGTCTTGGGCACGCTTTTACCTTTGCTCATTAAAGTTGTGGGGTTTTTTCTCCCCGCAGTAAATTAAAAAAAATATTCTTTTTTCCCCCCCCCGCAGATACTCAGTTCTGTGTGGACGTGAGGAATATGACTGCTGAGACACTTAACTTCGGCCCAGAATGGTAATGATCTGATTTCTTTACATTATTTCAACTTTCATCTGCAATAAATACAGAAACATTACAGTATACGTCAATTAAAACAAAATTAATGAAGATAAGACAATACCAACAATGCAATCGCTGCTATCGAAATCGAATTAAGTGATCCCATAGTTCGACCCCAGTCAAGGTCTGCTTTCCATGCTTATTCCGGAGCTTTTAACCTTGATCAACTAGTCTTTGTCAGTAGATACTTGACGTTTACCCTTAAACACTATTCAGGGCATTTTTTTAGGACTTTCACTTTAGGCTGATTTCATGGAATGATGGCTTAAAGACAAAATATTTAGTTTCTGCCTCAAGGGCTCCCTCAGTCAAAACAGTAAAAACAAAAGACGCATTACGGTGATGTCGCACCGCTGCATGGGATCATGGTAGTTGCTGTCTACACCGGCATAAGGCCACCGTTGCAGCTGAAAATCTATTTGACATGACCTAGGCCGAAATGTTCAGGGACGAGGTCATGCTTTTAAGTTTCCTTCACATCACGTTCGCTGACTTCCTCCCTCACTCTCAGACGCATAATCTGATGATTCCCCAGAAGTTACAGCCTCGGGCGAAAAAAAACAAATGATGCGCACTGTTTCCTTCAACAAAATGACAGATTCCTCCAGGCTTAAACTTTGTTTTGGATGCTGCAAGTTCACAGCTAAACAAAAATGCAACACATGTCCAGTTGTTTTAAGACATTTAATTGCAGAAATGTTTCATGTTGTATCTTTAAATCTATCAGGTCATATAATTTTCTCGTAATTTGCATTCGCAATGAGATTATTTTGCTGGAGGCACCAAAGAAAAGGTCAAGGAGTTGATTCAAAAACTTGTAAATTGCAATATGTGTCATGGTCTCATGGAAATCTGGCCTTAATTTTTGGAAGCACCTTCGTGGACCAAATGAGGAGTCATCCTCTGTGATTATCTGTACTAGATTTCATGGGATAATGCCCCCAAATTTGAAGAACTCTGTTTTGTTTTTGTAATATTTATGTAATGACGGTGGTATAAATCCTGCTACTGAAAAGATGCAGTTATATTGTGCAGTAGTCTAATTCGAAGATTTTCCCAACAAAATTGCAGTTCCCATTTATATGACTGCTTGAGTTAATTGCTGGAAAAAGTAGCCGCAGGCAGTAATATAGAGAAGTAAGTAATTTGATGCATCGAGATGCTTTTAGAGTCGTGCATTGAAATCATTGACGGGTCAATCCCAGTCCGATAAAGATTCATATGTCTAATATGAACTGAACAGCAATAGTTTTGGATTGCAAGTTGAACAAAACGAGCAATTTGTTGATTCACTGCGTCAGAATTGTGTTTTTACACTTTTCCATGCCGTCATATGAACGCAGCCATCAACAGAGAAAAGACGTGCAGATTAACCAATGATCAAAATGGTTAGTTGCACTTTTTGTTCTGCACCACTGGACAAACCAACATCACTGTGTGTACTTCCCACCACCAAGAGGGAAGAAATATGTAGCAGTAAATCACTGTAACTATCCACATGGGGTCAGTTGTTTTGTTTACTCAAATGAATGATTTCACTTTGGAGCTCTGTCTTGTTTTTTTTCCTCTTGTAATAACTGATTGTGGCCAAGTGAAGTCAAAATGTAGGTATTGTTGCGGGTTGCCGTCCATCTCTGTCTGCCTGTGCTGTTTCTCCTCCTCCTCCTCTTCACTGTATGTTTGTGTAGCGATTAATGGGGGGGCGTAGTCTCCAGTTTGGTAGCGCTCCATCTCTAACGGCCTGTGACTGCTTGTGTGCATTCCTGGTGCAACGCCAGCCTCGCAGAATATTTCTCTCTTTACACATCTGCAGCTGCTTTCCTCTCGGTGGCCCTTCTAGTCCTCTTTCATCCGTGTTGCCTTTTTAGTATAGCTACTATGTAACAGCCAGTACATGTGCTCATTACATACAGCTGTCTGGCCAGCACGTCTCTTGGTGCCCGTTTAGCGTCAGAAAATTATTTCGACCATTTGAGGTTTATTTGGCAGTTCAGACGGCAAGTATGCTGTTAGTCACTGTGGGAGAATTCGAACTGAAAACCTTTTGCCTCGCAGATTTATGTTACCAGTTTTAGGCCAAGCGTTGCTCCATCACAAGACTCAGACAAAGGATTGTGATTGTATGGGTTTAAGTGCGTGGACGATCTTTGAGATTTCATGCTTTGTCATGTCAGAGAGGAAAGCTACATTATGCTAAGGTAAACACAAGCGAAGTGGATACAATTATGCAAAATATTTCTTCGTACCCCACCCACTGGCACGTTTCCCCAGCTCGCCTCTTGTTATGCATATCAGTCGCCGCTCCACTTTTTTTTTTTTTTTTTTTCGCCCCTTTGATATGCCACATGCTACCAACTGGCCTTTTTATGATGCCTTCCTCTACCTCTTACACTCCGCACTCTCCTCTACACCTCTCTGAGTTGCATATGGTTTTGATGTGGGGCTGTGAGTCAATGACACACTTTGTAGAGGCATGTGAATGGAGCCATTGTTAAACAGCAAGCCTTGGAATCTGGCCTGCTAGTAATAGCTTTTTAAAATGAAATCCTGAGATTGGAAAGCTAATATATCATCTGTGTTGGGCCAAGTGTATTCAGGGGGACCTGCGTAGGAGGGTGGCTGATTTGTTACAGAACATTTAGTAAATTCCTTTTTCCGTGCTGCAAGATGGATGCCGTTCGATATTTGTCTCCGATTCAGATATAAAGGGACTCTCTCACGACAAACTTTCTTTATTCCACCCAAGTCCTACCTTCAATTTCAACACTGAGATATCTTACGGTCTTTTTGAGGTTCATACAAGAAATACTGACAATTGATAATGTGGTACCCTAATTCTTAATGATTCCTGTTCTCTCCCTCGCTCAGGCTCCGTGCACTGTCCAGTGGGGGGAGTGTGACGTCCCCCCCTCCTTCCCCCGCCATGCCAAAGTACAAGCTGGCCGAGTACCGCTACGGCCGAGAGGAGATGTTAGCACTTTATATCAAAGACAACAAGGTTGGTGGGAAAACTCTCCAAATGATCTGTCAGGACTGTATGAATACAGGATGATAACTATTTTGAACTACGATTTACTTTCCAATTCTCAGCCAGTTTGTAGGTCATTTGTGTTTTGAAGCCAAAGTGTTATCCTGCTGGTGTAAGTGTCCATTGTTGTTGTTTCAGGTCCCAGAGGACATGCAGGATAAGGAGTTTGCTGCTATTCTGCAAGATGAGCCCATGCAGCCACTGGCACTGGTGCCTCTCACTGAGGAGGAGCAGGTCTGCCTTACAACTCACCCACTCACACTGCTATCTGCGACTGTTGAACTGTTTCGGCTCATCATGTGATATGTCAACGTGATAGGACCTCAGTCCCAAAGCAAGCGGTTCTGTTGGTTGACAAACGTGGCTGTGAGCTCGCATTCCTAACATTCCTCCCTTTTTGCTCTTTCCATTCGTTCTCTCTCCCTCCGCAGAGGAACTTCTCCATGTCTGTGAACAGTGTGGCGGTGCTGAGGCTCATGGGAAAAGGGGTGGGTGGGGCCGCCCCAGCTGGAGTGGTCCGAGGACGAGGGGCCACGCGAGGTGGTCGAGGTAAAAACCAAAGAAAAAAGCGAAACCTCCCAGACTCACATTAGAAGAGAAAAATGGCAACAAATAAAGCACTGCCTTGATTCAGCCTAAGTGCACTCATGATAAATCCACAACCACTTGAGAGAAAAAAAACTAACATGAGTCCAACAGCAACAGAAGGGCTGCCTAAAACCCTTGGCTGAAACTATAATGGCCATTATCCAATGAAAGTAACGCAGTTTATTCAAGCCGGCCACTGAAGTGTTTATTTCCTCTTTTTCTTCCACCATCTTGATGCAGCACACTTCCTCTTGGCCTGTCTAAATAGCCCCCCTTTTGTCCAGCCCCACCTGTCCTAAACCACTGGGGCTTAAAAACTCACCTTGTGCACACACAGCACCATGCGCATATGAGTGGCCAATGTAAACACTAGCCGTCCGGTTCTGGCCAGCCAAGGAAACAGCTTCAGAGAATGATTCTGTGTGGGTTTAGTCATTTGTGTGCAATTTCTGATGTGTGTGGCTAATTAAATAGGAGTACAAGACATTTTTGTTGGGTTATGAAAGAAATGTGATGATACTAAATATCAACACATCCTCCTTTGTTCGTGTATCATCAGGACGAGGTCGTGGTGAAGGTGGATTCTACCAAAGAAGTATTGAAGAGCCGGAGGTGGGTTTTGGCCGCAGCGTCCGAGAGATACACCGCAGCCAGAGCTGGGATGACCGGTAAGAAAAACCCACTGCACGCTACCTGAAGGTCAAATAAATAACAGCTCCAAGTGCTCTATGGCATAGTAAAGGGGTATCGCTGTCGAGAGAGGCTGTCATCCACTGCAATAAACTGAATAATCCGCTCTGGTATTTTTGTTGCTCTCGTGGGGTGATGTATTTTTCGCTGGCATCTTCTCTTGTCTGTCTCTCTGCACTCAAGATTCTTTTGGTCTTAATTCTTCAGTAGTTTGATGCCAGTTGTGAGCGGACATTCTTCCCTGTGATTAAAAAAAAAAAAAAAGTATTTGATTGTTTGGGCTTGTTTTCCTCTGTTTACCACTTAACTGATATGAATTTCTCTCCGTTTCCCTCTTTTTCTCAGGGGCGAGCGTCGTTTTGAGAAGCCGCTGCGGCGGGAGGTGGGGCGTCCTGCCTTTGAAGAGTCAGCAGGTCCCGGGGGTCCGGGGAGGAAGGAGTACACAAGGGCTGACAGCGATAACTGGCGCACCCTCCGGGAGGAGCAGGACGAGGAGGAGGGGGTGGAGCCAGGCAGCAGCTGGAGACTTACTGGACCCCGCAGGGATGGTATGATAAAAACAAGCATTCATGTATTTACTGTAGGGCTACCTTAAAGGCTTGTTTGTGTGTTAAATGAAAGAAGTGGACGAGATCTTCTTTATTCAATAAACTGGCGGTATCAGGGGTTTAACAGTCAGTGCGGTTGCTGTGCTGATTCACTGAAAACCACATTGAAATCAAGCAAACGTCTTTAATTTCGTTAAATTCTGTTTTCTGTTTTCTACTTTTTCTTGTCATTGAGGGGTTCATGTGTCACAATTACATGCCCACTTTGTACTGAACGTCTTTAAACAACAAAAGGCCATAGTTTATTTTTTCTTTTACTCAAGCTAACATCAGACCTGGAGCACATCTGCTAATGGTCATTCAGATTAGTGTAATTATTTACTGTGTTACCTGTGGTTAACACAGGCCATAAAACCTTAGGCCCAGACTATACACATTGGCACAACTAACTTTAACAGTGAGTGCAGTGACATCTAGTGGCAGAGGAGTGATTTGCACTAGACACAGCAGCAAGCTGATATAGCTTGAAACAGACCCGTGGAGTATCAGAGGACACCAGGTTAAGGGACCACATGACACTTTGTCCTGCCAACGCACTCTAAACTGAAACTGGTTAATGACAGAACCATACCCCCAGGAGGTGATATATAACACATTCCAAGACATGACCATATCTTCTGAAACCCTTACCTACATTTCTAGTAGAAATCTGCTTAGTTTCCTTGATATTTGTACGACACCTCTGATGTTAAGTTGTAGCAGTATTTTCACTGTTTGTGACCCATTTCTTTCAGATGGTGGTCCTCGCTCAGCAGGCTGGCGGGACCATGCTGCTCCAGGTGAGAGTCGTCGTCGGAAGTTTGATTTCGACTTCCGGGACTCCGAGGGTCATGGCAGCGGCCGCCGGCGTGCAGGCAGTGACGGACTTGAGGATGACAGGGATGGCCTGCCCGAGTGGTGTACAGATGAGGAGGATGGAGAGATGGGCACTTTTGACTCGTCTGGAGCTTTCATGCCTATGAAGGTGTGTTTCACTCTGTCTTCATAGCTATTTATGATATTAGACTCTGTTCTTGTTTAAGTCTTTATGTGAAACCAGTGTTGAAAACCAAGTCTTTGATGTGTTATAGCTGACTGATATATCTTTGATTAGCCCTTGAGCCCATTTGTTACACTGATTTGTTGTTCATTTGCTCTACTTCTTCTCATTTTCCTCTATCAGAAGGGTGGCAAGGAGACAATCCTGGAGGAGGAGTTTGAGTTTAAGGGGATAGAGGAGGAAGAAGAGGAAGAGAGCTTCACTGACATGGAAAGGAACAGTGCTGAAGGAGACAAAGAAAAGGGTGAGGAAAGAATTGATGTTATTAATCCTTTAAAACGATTGCAGTTACCAATTGATCAAAAGCTAAAATTAAACAGTTCTTAAAGCGAAATAATGAAATGGATTACAATATAAGAGCCTTTCGTGTCTTGAATGTGCAAAATGTCAACTTGTTTGCACTTTCTCCATTCTCTCCAAGTTAATCACAGGCCCTTTCATCGCCTGTTATTGTGGCATCCTACTTAATGAATTGTTTCTTTCCACTCCTTTCTTCACAGAGAGTAAAGAAGCTGGCTCTGCTGTAGGAGATGGTGAGACAAAGCCAGCATCACCCTCTTCTTCTCCTCCAGTCCAATGCACCCCTCCCTTTGTGGAGCCTCGGTCCAGCAATGCTGGGCTTGTGGTGGACAACCCTCAGCTGAACAACAGCCACCCTGTCAAGGCCAGCAGCACACCCAGTGAAGGTAAACCTTAATCCATGGCTTTTTTTTGTGCTACCATCAACAGATGGATAGACTCACTGGAGCAGCAGTTTTATATATCTGTTTATTTATGTAGGCGATATCTGTTTTTACTGAGCCCATCATCATATTGTAAGGACTGCAAAAAATGTGTGATTAAGTGTAAAACGGGACTGCATGATGCGGACAACATACAAGAAGTATGAAAGATGATACAGATTTATGCTTGCTGTTTCAGGCTCTGTCTGTAGTATCAAGATGATTTGTTTGCTGGAAAATGAATTATGAATTTGTGTCAAACTTAATATGTCCCCAGCACTCGAGCCAAAAGTACTATGTGTGGTTTGTAGTAAAGAGTTAACTTTCAAACCACCACCATCCAAACATTTGGTTATTCTTACTTCTTTACTGATTTACAGATTCGGACAGTCTTGTCCTGGCTCTGCAACTTTAGAGCTGTTGGCTTCTTGCGTTCAGCCAGGCTCTCTCAGTCTTAGGACAGTGAGTGGGTGGGAGGGAAATTCAGCCATGTTGATATTTTGGTTTGATACACAATATGTTTACCCAGTCATTTAATATCTTGTTTACTGAACCTGCTATTCCTGCTGTATAAGATACAGAGCCAGTTGGTGGCTCTAACACCTCCCCCCCAGCATTCAACTCCATTTTCCCATAAATAGAAAATACTAAAAATGGGGCCAATTGTTTTACTAATGTTTTTTTCTTCTTGTATTTGTGTCAGATGTGGCTCCAGTAGGGGGCTCCAAAACCCAGCTGGGCCCAAGCGTCGTTGCCTCCTCCAGCCTGCCTCCCCCACCCCCTTCCTCTGCTGCTCCTCTCCTCCCTCCATCTGGAGGAGACACCGAGGATGATGAGGGCATGAAGCACCTGCAGCAGGTAGGAACAACGGGAGGCACACTTCAAGCAGCTGTCGCCGAAATGTTAAATAATTGTAACGGCAAACACATTTCAACTTTGTGTATGTGTGTGTGTTTAGGAGGCAGAGAAGATGGTGGCATCACTGCAGGATACTTCTTTGGAGGAGGAGTGTTTCACCCAGGCTCTGCAGCAGCAGCAGGAGAGCAGAAACACAGCAGCTGCTCTGCCGCTGTCACATGAGGCTGCGATGAAGTGGTTCTACAAGGACCCGCAGGGAGAGATCCAGGGTACACACACATACACCGTGGCGTTTAATTTACTTGCACACTCACACATGCCAGCATAGAGTATTGATTCATAAATATTGCTACTGTCTGAGCTAATTTAAGTGATTGTAGACTCATCTCTCTCTCTCTCTCTCTCCCTCTCCATCCTACCCACCACCAGGCCCTTTCACCACCGTGGAGATGTGCGAGTGGTTCCAGGCTGGTTACTTCACCATGACCCTGCTGGTAAAGCGGGGCTGCGACGAGGGCTTTCAACCCCTGGGGGACGTCATCAAGATGTGGGGGCGCGTCCCCTTTGCCCCAGGGCCCTCCCCGCCCCCCCTGCTGGTGAGACAGCCACCACCAACGCAGCGCCCGCAGCCCACCCGGGGGCCCGCCGGGACTGTGAGTCAGAGCTCAGCCAACGTAGAGGATGGGGAAGGGAGGATGCAGAGGAGAGGGAAGATTGATAGACAGGTCACGGTAAAAGACCAACAATTAATTCCAATTCAGTTTGACATGACGGGCTCCATTTTAAAAGTTTCTGAAACAACCCCACACTTGATGTTAAGGCACAAATCTGTATGTTGTCATTTTGATTGTGCTGAAATTAATATCTTTCTACACTCCTACAGGAAGTAGGAAAGAGAGATCCATATTCAAATTATAGTAAAAAAAAAACAAATGTATTAAAAGTTAGTGGTTGTATGCAAGCTTCAAATTTGTGAAGCAGAACAGGCCAGGTTCCATACCACCATTAATTATGTAATGAAACACTACACATATATATACATACTGTAAATACATACAGTTGACACTATTGATTTGGATAATACCTATATTGAATCTACCTATCTTCATATACTGAAGACACCCAGACTAGTTTGTAGAGCACTGCATGTGTTTACAAAGAATGGACAAATCTCTCATGGCTGCATGTAAATATGCAACTGTTAAAAATTGCCACAATTCTTTTATAAATTTAGCCCACTATGTATGAAAGCCTGTGATTTGGCATGTTGAGATTGAGGAGTCATTGTTTTGACTGCTGAATGCTCTCCTCTTACAGGGAAACCTGGACCAGGAGCGCCTGAAAAAGCAACAGGAGCTGGCAGCCGCAGCAGCTCTTTATCAGCAGCTCCAACAGCAGCAGCTATTCCAGCTCATTAACAGGTAGGCCTATTGGGGATAAAGAATTCACCCTTCATGTCGCAACTTGTGTACATCAATTATGTTTGTGTCCTGGCATTTTACATACGAGGAGATTTTAAATGTACGCGTTGCTTCTTGTGTTCCAGGTGCAGTGAGCAGGGTATGATAAGCAGATCGATGTCAGTGCCAGATACAGGGTCCATGTGGGACATGCATACCTCAGCTTCACAGCCGTCAGGTATGTTTGAGACTATAACTGGTTATGCATGTGCACGTAGCGTCAACACATGAATGATTGACAGAATGATGTTGGATTAACCCTTTTTTCTTTCTAGGCAGTGAAGCCAGTCTTTGGGACTTAACAATGAATCCTTCTACTCAGGGTCCAACTCTCGAACAGCTTCAAAAGGTGGGTACAATCTGAGATTTTCTGCCTTAGAGGACAAATTCACCGTTTCCTTTTTTTGATTTATATAGTCGGCCATACCGGTTTTATTGTCTCTCAATGACTTTTAGAGGCAAACAATTAGAAGTGCTGCCAGCAGGCACAGTTAATGAATGGTGTCAAATGCAAGCCAAGATCGAGTAAAAGTTTGAGTTTTCCCTTCAGCTCCAGCAGGAGAGGAGAGACGCTGAACTCAGGGCGAAGCGTGAGGAGGAGGAGCAGCGTAAGAGGAGGGAGGAAAAGAGGAGGCAACAGGAGGAGCAGAAGAGGAGGGAGGAGGAAGAGCTCTTCAGACGCAAGCAGGTGAGATGAAGGAGGAGGAGATTTTTGCATTTGCCTTTTCTCTGTCTGTTGCCTTGGGCTACAGACTTTTTTGTCTTTTAATTGAACCTTTTTTGTTAAAGGCTTGCATCATTTTAACTGAAATATTATCAGTACAAATGTGTTTTACTTTTGAGTACATACATGCTTAGTGTCATCAAGTTAAAGATCATAATTAGATGTCATCATAATAAATAGAAAAGTTGAATGAAGTGTGGCTGTTCACCGAGTACTAAATGAGAATTGCCAAATGTAAAGCATTGACTTCTGTCATGTCTTCCTGTAGTGTCGTCAGCAGCAGGAACTGATCATGAAATTGCTGCAGCAGGCCCCTCAGCAGCAGGGTCCTGGGGCAGGCAGCTCAGGCTGGAGCGGGGCTCCCTCCTCTGGGCTCGCCAAAGCAGGAAAGCCCCCGGCTCTTGCTCTGCTGGAAATGCAGCAGGAGGCAGAGAGGCTCCTGAAGCAGCAACAGCAACAGAGAGCCCAGCAGAGAGAACGCGTGAGTGTCAGCAGCTTAAAATGACATGTTTCTATGCTTTCATACCAAAAGTCACTGCAGAAAATGGAAATGGAAAATTACATGTCATTTGTCATGATGATTTCTCAATCCTTTTCCAGCACTCTGGCATGTCAATGGGGAGCTCCTCCATGGGAGGGCAGTGGGTGGATGGTGTCGGTATGTGGGGCGGTCCTGGAGGTATGGAGGGCAAGGGTGGCAGTGGAGGCTCCTCAGGCAGCATGGGCATGTGGGACGAGGCTGTGAAGAACCAGTCCGGCCTGCGTGGCAACAGCAACAACAACATGGGCTTGAAGAACAGTCGCAGCAGTCCTTCACTCAGGTACTTGAGGCCAGACCAAACAGACAAATGCAAATTTAGGCACCAAAAGAAATGTGAGATGGCCTGTTAAAAATACTGTATCTGCACCCATTGCCCCCTTTCTTTTACATCCACTGTTTCAGATAGTGTTGTAATATTAATCTATATCAGCTGATTGATATGTATCTAAGATGCATTGAACTCTACGTGTTCTCTGCAGTGATCAGTACATGATGCGTCGTAAGCGGACTGATGAGGAGGAGAAGCTGCTGAAGCTGCTGCAGGGCATGAAGCCTCAGGACGGCTTCACCACCTGGTGTGAACAGATGCTGCACGCTCTCAACACCTCTGCCAACAACTCCTCCTCCTCTCTGGATGGTAGGCTGCTCAGCTTTTACGTATTTAGCAACGTCAGTGCTGAGATCGGATTCACCCTCAGCTTAAATAGTTGATTGTGATTTTCTTGTCTATTGTCTTAATGTTGTTTTTATACACACATTTGTGTACTTGAAAGTAAATTCATCTCACCATCGCTTCCCATAATTTAAGCTTAGCTAATCATTTAAACTGTGCATCTTTTATTTAGTTGCCACGATTGTGGCATATCTGAAGGAGGTGGAGTCTCCCTATGCAGTGCTGGACTTCATCCGGTGCTACCTAGGGGACACAGTGGAAGCCAAAGAGTTCGCCAAACAGTTTCTGGAGCGACGTGCCAAACAGAAAGCCAACCAACAGAGGCAGCAGCAGGTAGGCACAAGCTAAAATGTCTTGTGAGTTTAGCACAGCAGATGTCAAAAACATAACCTGTCGGATATGCCCACATCAACTCAGGATCAGAAACAAGTAAAAGAAAAAACAGTAACTCAGTGCCCGAAACTCTGACATAGACATCCCTTTCTGTGTGGAAAAGGAATGGCAATTATGTCCCTGATGTCGACTTTTCAGAGCACACTCAGACCTCACATCAGAAGACATAAAGGCACATCAATTAGCTATGGGTGTTTAAACTTTTTACTGTATACACAGGAAGCTTCATAATAGTTTTTAGCTTTTGTTATATTTTCAATATGTGCTAAAAAATTGGATGATGCCAGATTCAGTTGAAAAAAAGGTGTAGTTTCCTCAGACCTCTTTGGTTCAATTGAAAGTTTCATTAGTTTTCATCTGTCAATTAAAAACTTATGGCTTTTCTCAATATTGAATGTATCAGCTAAGGTTGATGTGCACATTTTTGCCATATGCCTGTATTTGATGTAACATTAGATGTAATTTAATTGAGGATTATGTTTCTTATGTATTGACTGAACATGGGAATATATTTAAATGTCAAAACAGGAAAGTGGCTCATTACATTGCCTCTTTATAAAGAGATGACAAAGGAGTATACGCATAATTGTGAATCTTTGTATATGAAGGTCAGACTTGTAACATGCCTTGATAAATGTTCAAAAGCTGTGGTGGGGCAAAAAAATGTCTGTGAGAGAAACCTTTGGAGTGTAGGACCATTGTAAATTCCTCTTTTCCTCTTTATTTGTCCCAGTTATCAAAGGATGTGTCTGGATTGAACATGAACTTCCCTCTGCAGGTAAATATAGATGCGTCTCTGTACACATGTAAACAGTGATGACGTTGTGTTGTTGGAGACGACAACAGCCATCCAATTTTTTTTCTAAACTTACGATAACATCGCCTCACATAACTAGTGTAGGGTTGGTTGTGATTTTAAGGTTCCTCCCACCTTTATTTTTTTAATTGTCAAGTGGTTGTTGAACATCAAACCTGGGATGACAACTTGAAATATTTTAATTTAAGTCTCCACATGTACATCATCCATTGGGACACAACGTCCTTGAAATGGGAGAACTCTCAAATGCACATATGGCAACAAAACAACATTAGTATCTTAAAATAACCAATCAGGTGTTTCTAAAACTCAGGAAGACTTCTGGGTCAAACTTTTTGATGGAAGTGGATTATAATATTTTTTTATTATAACATAGCTGATTGGAAAATACCTTATATGACCACTGGAAACGTCCAGACGTGTATGATTGTCTTCACTTTTCTTTGATTTTCATTTTTTCTTAGGACTCAATGCGAGGTATGAATCCAAGCGCCCTGCAGTCCATGTTTCAAGCCAACCACATGGGCAAGGCTGGTCTCTATGACAACCAGGGGGGGAAGATGAAGAAGAAACAGCCCATGATGCTGCACTCTGACCCCAGCATCCTAGGTACGTGACCTGCCCAGCAGCATTTAATGTTTCCTCCTTTTGACTTTCATCTATCTGTAAATACTCTTAAACTGAAAGCTGAAGTTAACCCTGATAAGCATTGTGATGACAAAAAAACACCACCTGTGTAACAAATACACACACTTGTACATCAGAGTTAGAGCTATACAAAACAAAAGAATCCTAGAATGAAAATCCACTTCCTGGAATCAAATGGAGCTTAACAAAAAGCAACAGAGGAAGAAGAGCAGCCTCCTGAAGCAACAGCAGAACATATTGCGTCATTTGGTGACTTTGGTTTGCACCCTCTCCAGGTGGTGAGTAGGATGTGCTCATAGGGTGGGCTTATGTCTGAAGTTTATTTACGTGCCCGTGAGCTGTTGGGTGCAAACACTGAGATGAGATATGGTTCGCTCTTCAAGTAGACAAACAGGTGGCCCAACAAATGTGATGTGGGTAAAAATGGGTAATGTAATCTGTGATATCGACACAGCCTCATTATTCTGTTTATACACACCAAAAAAAAAGCCCCCACAGCAGATGGAGAATAGGGTATCCACACGCTGAATTTCATAAGCTCTCCCAGATTTGATCGATTATAGAGCCCCGTTGTTTCTGAAATCTTCGTGTCTCCTTATGCTGGTTGACACATTGAGACAGTGTTCGGGAGCTGGTGAAGTTCACTGTGTACACTCATTTTTCTCTATGTATGATATCCACTGGTCTTTACTTTTTCTGCTTTCAGTTATTAAATTACAGCACATGAACAAATGCAAATATTTATGGTTTGCGATGAGTTGGCTTCTTCTCACATATACAAATGGGGGCTTGCTCTGAATTATTTCTGGCTTGTCGCTTTCCCCCCTGCCTACGCTGTCTAAGCCAGCTCTTCTAACTCCGCCGTGTCCTGTCCTCCTCTGATCTGACTCTGCTCTCTCCGTGTCTTCTCTCTGCCCTCATTGCCCCCCCCCCCCCACCTCCCCTTCCCTGCAGGGTACTCATTCCACAATGCGGGCGAGTGTCTGAGCCTGAATGAGATGGAGATGGTGGAGGATTACTGATGTGACGCAGCGCAGCAGCAATAGCTACCTGAGGCCTTCTGTCTTTTAATCAGACAAACCTGATGACGAATGTGCACTGCTGGGGGAACCAGGGGGGTGGGGGTAGGAAGGGAGCGAGCGTGAGGGGAGGTGCAGGGTGGGGGCGCCTGGATCTGCGCCTCCTACTCTTTCCTCCCCTCTGGCAAGAGAAAAAGGGCTCCCTGCTGCACCAGTTGATCACTTGAGCAGGGGAGAGGGGGGTGAGGTTAAAAGGAAGATGGGTATCCTCTGGCACTCAAAAGATTAAGCACCTTATACTGAACTAATGCACTTTATTGAGATGGGATTTGAATAGTTTTTTTTTTCTGTTTTTTTTTTTTTCTTTTTTTTTTTCGTATGTGTGTGCGCGCGTGCGTGTGGGAATCAGTGTGCATACATGGGATGTGTACATACACATTATCTGTGTGCACCAGAACTGGAAGGGGGGGGCGTGGACACAGTTGGTGGGGTGAATGGTCGAGGTTTTCAAAGTCAGGGGGACCTTTAGTTGAAACCTTATCAGAGAGCAAATCCTTTCTCGAAAGACAAACACTGTTGATATTTCTCTTGTTTAGCATTTTTTTTACGTTTATATAAAAAGTAAAGCTATTGAAAAATGGATTATAAAAAAAACTTGAAGATTTGCACTTGCCTAAAAAAGAAATGACAAAAACAACAAAAAAATCAAACAAATGGGGTTAGTTATAGAAGTGAATATTTTTGTGAATGTGTATGAATGTCTGCGAGCGCGGCTGATGTGTGATGGTTGGTTTGTGTCAGTAATATACCAGTCTGCACAATGTTTTTTTTTTTTCCTTTTCTTTTGTTGCTTACCAAGACGTATGAAACATAAGAGGCCATTTTTGTCTTTTTTGTTCAAATGGTAATTTTGTATTCTCATGTTTAGAGAGAGAGAGTTTGTGTGTGTGTATGTGTGTGTATATGTGTGTGTGTGAGTGTGTGTGTGTTTCCCTTCTCCAAATAGGGATGTGACTGTATGTTTTGAGAGTGAATGAACGTGAGAGAGAGAGAGAGAGAGAGGGCAATTGCACAACACATCCTTTCTCTCACCAGCTCTTCATCCCCATATAGAAATAGAAATGCATACATTTGTAAATGTTAGCTTTGCGCTCATCACATGATGACCACCACTAGTTTATTTCCCTTAGCTTCTCCACATGGGGAGCTGTCTCTAGGCCTGTGAGGACTAGCAGACAGGGCAAATCATGAGGGACATTTCTGTGTGTGCATCAGAATGAGACTGTGTGAGTGTGTGTGCGTGTGTTTTCAGTATGCATGTTCATTTACTGTTCATAGAAATGAGTTAAGACTACAGGTACTCATTTTGAATACATGTGCTTTTTTGTATGTGTATGAATGCACATTTGTGCCTAAGAACTTCGATAGGGTGCGTGGCCATTGAGACATTAACTCTTTTTGAGAGCGAGTGTGATGTGTGTCAGTGCTCAGCACAGTGTATGTAAAGTATGTAAGTTTATATCGTAAATATTTCTAGTTGAGTCTAGGGGTGATCCATCGGAAGGTTAGTCCTGTTTTCCTGGGGTGTGATCACGTTGCCTTTTGTCAGCTCTCGAACTTGTGAATGAAAGGTGTCGAGTTTCTGACTCTGAAAAAAAAAAAATACAGCATCTTAATGTGCAAGTGCACAGAACGGTGCATGAAATGTTAGCATATTGTGTTACTTATTCGTTGTTGCAATTTGATAATGACGAGTTTTCTTTTTTAATGAAAAATATATATGAATATATACATTATATACAAAGTTTAAAAAGTATTTGGACTAAGATAATGAGCACTTGGGGCTGCTATTTTTGTTGTGTGTTTTAATTTTTTTTTTTCCTTAATTTGTTTTTCATTTTTGTTTCATTATCGCCATGTGAAGTGTGTGTATTATTTCTTTCTTAAGAAAACATTGAATGTATTCCAAAAAAATGACAAGAAACCCGTGCTGATACCAGATATTATTTTTTTTTTCCTCTGAAGATTTCAAAAATGGAAACAAAATACAAAAAAGCTTCAAAGAGTTTAGCGAGGACTTTTTTTTACGTACACAGTGGAGAAGAAAAAAAAGAAAAAAAAAAACTCGGGATGGATACAGTTGAACACACTGCCTCTACAATCCTGGTCGTACAAATAGTGACTAAGAATTAAAAGAAAGGACTCTTTCTATTCCATACTGGAGCTTTGGTTGTTTACAAACCACATGGATATCTGTGGGTGCAGTTTTTTTTTGTTTTTATTTTTGTTTTAATTTTTTTTTTTTTTGTTCCCACATAAGACGGGTGGGGTTTGCAAGTGCGCTTCTGCCATATGGACATTGAGTGGTGTTGGTTTTGAGGAAAAGTTGCAGGCATCACAACATGGACAAGATCCTCTAACTGGACCATTGTATGTTGTCGTGGATCCTGAAACTTGATCAACCATGGAGCGGAGGCGTGAAAATCAAGGATGGGCTCTCTTTTGTGGAGGACAGAGTGCAGGGCTGCAGAACCCTAGAGGGAACTGGGAGGGGCAATACGAGTACACCTGGCTAGTGCACTTGTCTTCACCTCCACCCTCATGAGCACTCACACCCTGCCCTCACCAACTCACCTATGCACTTTTGTTCATTCAAGCTGTGAGGTACCATTTTGGGGATGGGAGCACAATTACAACAGGAGGATTGCTACGACTTCGACAGAGTCACTGAAAAGAAATTCCCAAACTGAAATAAGAGACTCGAGAAGCCACGTCTTCTCCCACCTCCTGTATATAACCATATTTTTGTATTACCTTTCAGAGTAGAAAGAAAAATTTGCAAATGGATGAAGGAAAATTCATGAGACATTGATCATATGGAGTGAATGTTCTTCAAGAAAACCAATCTTTTTTTTTTTTTTTAATATAGTTTGAGATAGACTCGCTGTGAGTTTCCCTTAGTTTGCCAGTAACCCTGAAGTAATCGGGGATGGAAGGGAAACCCACATGGACTGAGGTGTTTGGACACTTGGCTCCAAGACTGACTGATAGTTACTTATCAAGATGGATGTTGCAGTCGCTACAGAGAGCCCCACCAAGAGTGTTTGATCAACATGCACAGTAAAAGAGGCAGACGAAGGTTTGAAGAAGGATGCTTCCACTTCATCTCCCAACCTGATGACTGCCTTGAGAGCTGTAAAATGACTGCAGGAGAAATAATCCTCGGCATTGGTAAGCTATTCTTTCGCCGCTCGATACTAATGACTTAATTTGATCCGTTTACGCCTGTTTAATCTGTTGCACTTTATTCCAACGCGATTGTTTGGACAGTGAGGTGATCTTGTGCCGTTTTGTTTTCTGTCTTCTCACAGGAGTCTGGCTGTGCTTTATTTGCTGCCCTCTGCAAGGAGGATCTAATCTACAGCCACCCCATGAACCAGTTAACCCTAAACGTGTCCTTTTTGAACTTAAACCCTAAGAAACTTTTTCTGTCTTGACCTCGGACTGGGCAGGCGATTGGCATTATCAGTTGGACAGTTACCAGATGAAGTTACAGGTTTATCGACCGTGGATCCCATCTGTGTTGGAAGTGTTTGGATTGGGATCTGATCAGGCGCTTTCCAGCGAAGAAGAGGATAAGGAGGCACGTATTGCCCAGATGTCATCACCCACCTCAGCCTGAAACTCTCAGGTGGCTGCATGGAGGTCTTCTAAACCAGCGGGTCGGAAGACATGCTCCTGCCCAGACGTCAGAGACTCAGAGCTGGGTTGGGTTCCGGCGGACGTGGCTGGATCTAAGCCATCAGAAATCCCTGCAACTGTGGAACTGGATGAACTGAAAGAATTGTACAAAAAAAAAAGACTTTGAAACATGACAAACACAAACACATAGCTACATGTCACATAGAGTCCAAAGGAGTTGCACACACACTACATGCACACCTACAGCAAAAGCAACGTATACTCAGTTACATTGACTCTCCTCTGGAACCACATCTGCACACACACCAGGGCTACATTAATGTCAAATCTCACACACACACACACACACACACACACACAATCAAGCATCAACGCTCATAAGTATAAACGCTGAGCTCTGTAAATAATGTAAAAGTTTGTGTTTTTGATTTTTCTCTCATAGTGGTTTTTGCTTTATTTCTCTGTTCAACATGCCTTAAATTGTATAGTTCAGTCCTGAACGGCTAACTGAAAATGTTCTCTAAATGATGAATTTAAGTTGGAAATCACCTCGTTTGACTGTCCTCTGAAGTCAAAGACAGAAAGGAGCTTTCTTTATGACAGCTTTCTGTTAGCGAACAGAGCCGTCTGTTCTGTACTTACCTGAACATGTACCACCATAAAAGTTACTAGTTAGCTACAGAATAGAGCAGCAAGCAGTCTTTGATGAATCTGATTTTGCTGGTGGTTGGCTTTTGTTGCCCTTTTGGTTTCCTTAAAATGAAGAGTGGATTTGTTCGGATTTCCTGTTTAGATTATCGCTGAAGGTGCAGGCTTCATAAAGGGCTCGAGTCTGTGCTGTCTGGGGCTGAGCTGACTGGGTGTGTTACACTTGATTGGAATAAAGAGCACAGGCCTGCTGCTGTGCCATAACTATTGTTGGAAATACTGCTTGAGCTAACGCTGAACCAGAGTGATGGGTCCGATTCACACACAGGTCAGGGCTTTTTGGTAATTTTTTTTTTTTTTTTTTTTACACTCCGGGGTGAGGGGGGACGTAAGCCTGATTTGAAATCTCATAACTGTAAAAAGTATCTAGTAGCTTCCAAAACATTTGTTTTAGAAGCGTGTCGTTTCGAAGAGCACATTTGCTTGATTTGTGATATTTGTGGGTTAAACCTTGAGGAGGGCCACATTGGCCTAAATTGCCTTTGCCTTGTCTGTGCACCTGTTCGTACCACTGATCATCTCTGATGGCACTGAATAGATGAGGAGTAGTCAGTTGTGCATTATCTGAAAGGAAATTTCACGTGCCGAAGATTTGGGAAGTGTCTTGTTCCACGTGTGTAAATCTACATTGGATTTGAGAGAAATGATTTTATTCAACTAGTAGTTGTTTCGTATCTTGATGACTAAATCATATGCAGTTTTTAATCCAAATGGCAACTGATATTCATTGAATACCTTCAGCTTACACTTGTAACACATGTGTACATTGTGTTTAGCTGAGGTATGGCGGATAGTTAACTGCTATAGCTAACTGTGTAAACTGGAGTAGTCAGTATGTCATAACTGTTGAATTTATGATAAATGGTTGGTAAGTTAAATGTTGTTATCAGTTGCCAAAACAAAGAAATTGACTTTAACCATATGAGTACACTATCAAGTCTCTTATGTGTGATTGACTGAAAAAAACAACCTATGTTTGACATTTTTTAAAAGCTTATATTGTGTGCGCTCAGTCTGTCTTAAAAGATTAAACCGAAAGGTGTTTGCAGTTTACTTTCACTGCACGACACATGCTTTTATGATTAGATAAACTACAGCATTGCGTTGGCGAAAAGCCCTGTCTGTTTGGTTGCGGCCTTGGTTAAAGATCCTGTCACGGCCTGTCTGCTCGGCAGTATGAAGTTAAGTTGATAGTCTGGTTTTGTTGCCTTGGCTCTGGTAAATGTAGTTCCAACATTAGTGGCCTAAAGGACACAGTGGAAGTTATGTCCCAGTCAGCTCAGCTCCTTTGCTTTAATGAGTCATTGAATGTTGTTATAAATAACAGCATACATGTAATGAAACTGTTTTGGAAAAGAACAACTGAAAGATGTGTAAATAGTTTGGCTTTTGTTTGTTTGAAGAACAAAATAAATACTGAATAAATAGCATTTAGCAGTGACTGACTGAGTGTTTTTATTACTAATATGTATTATCTATGAAGTGTGTGTGTGTGTGTGTGTGTGTGTGTGTGTGTGTGTGTTGAAAGGAGTGTGCGTCATCGATGACTGTGGCCACTGTGGCTGACATGTACGAGGATGAGCTCTCTCCTTGAGCGCCACACCGTCACGAGCGGAAACTCTCGCGATAGTTCGGAACACATGGCCGCCCTCAGTGTTTACAACTTCCCGTGATGAACTGGAGAATGCAAACATAAAGTCCCGACGAAGAAGGACGTCGAATAGTTTCGCAGGCTGTCCATGCTCTCCGGCTTTAGCTGAGACTTTGACACCGTCGAGGAGGAGAGTGTTTACAGCCGAACAGCGAGCAGAAACAAAAGGCCAGGCAAACCACAACACAGGTAGGTAGCATCCGACTATTAGCAACGGCTAATGCTAACTCGGGGTGATGGCTGTCTCTGTCGTGGAGCGGCGGTTAAAGAAAATTGAAGCATTTTGCTTTGTTCGCCACTGTAGTTTGATTAATAAAATGACCGCAGTTCAGGGAGTGAAGCATGTAACTCGTTAACGTTAACTTAGCGAAATCAAAATGAATGCTAGTTTGGAGTGGTTGGCACGTCACGGCTAGCTACAGGTGTCTGTGGGGTGTTTTGCGTGTTCAGTTTGGCTGCAGTTATTTATTCCTCCAGATGATAAACATCTCTAAATTATCGGGTGTGTTAAGGCTTCTGCAGAAGTGCTCTTGTGTTTTTGCATTGTTTTTGTCGTGCGTTTTCCATTGTCTTTGTCTCACCTTCCCTGTCCCTTTCCCTCATCTTTGCTTGTTTTCTAGGCTAGTGGGTGCTGTGATGTCATCTACCCCCAGCAGACTCAAACACCCACACTGCAGAAAGAAGCACTATCCCAGTAGCACTTACCTCACCCACGTCTGACAGCCAATCACCGGACACAAGGCACTCAGACGCCAGGTAAAGGGCTTGACAGGGGGAATTGATACACATAGATGTCTGATTCAGCTGGAGGTGGTGAAGGTGGTGGTGCAGCAGGCGTGGGGCAGGATGCAGAAGCAGACAACGAGCCTCCTCACCAGGCGCCGCCTTTACCTGGAGGTGACAGCATAGAGGTAGGGGAGACTTCGGAGGAAGGGGCACCTCCATCTGCCAAGCGGCCCAGGATGAGCGAGGAAGAGGACCAGGAGGAGCAGGGGCTGGATCTGGCTGCAACGCCCGTCAAGATGCACGGAGAAACGACGGCACAGGATGACTTGCTGCAGGAAGACGCAGCCCCACCAGCACAAAGTACAGCATTTCTGGTTGCATGTCTCACAATAAACATAAGAAAAGTGGAAAAAAACATCTGCTCATGTAATATAACATTTTGGGATTGTGATACAGGATTATCGCTAAGGTTGTTAATGTAATAACCTGCACAAATGTACTCTTTAATGCCAGGAACTGGAGAGTTACTTCAATGTGAGAAGGAAAGTGAATTGGAAGAAGTGCCTGTCGGTGGGGGAAGTGAAGAAGAATGCCATCAGAATGGAAATGGAGGGCTTGAGGCCACCTTAGAAGAAGGAGAGACGAAAACAGAGCAAGAGCACAACAGTGACAGATCTGCAGACAGCCCCAGTGAAGGACAGCAGTAAGTGGTGGAAGGAGTCGGGTTTATTTTTAGCCTCTGTTTCCACATAACTTGGGGTAAAGATACAGTAGTCACACCATGAAGTGAGCTATTTTAAGCAGGATTTTGTGGGGGCGGCGGGTGGTTACACACATATGTGTCTGAAATTGAGTAAGAATATTATGTAGAGCTGAGACATTTATCTGAAGTGTTTATTGGATAAAAGACAATTAGTAGCCTACTACTTTGACAATCATTTTCAAGCAATATGGTCACATTTTTGCTGTCTCCAGCTTCTGAAATGTGATGCTTTTCTTTGACACTTGGCCATGATGAATCTAGAGTTAAATGATTTTTGGCCAAAAGAAGTCATCTTAAGACATTGCTTCTGCCTCTAGGACATTTTTCAGCTTTTAAAGATGGAACGATTAATCGATTAATTGTGCCCTTATATTTATGCATGTAATGCTGAGCAAGAGGTTCTGGTAATTGCAAGTTGACTATGTTACAAATCAGTAAAATAAGTCAATGTGTGGGGAACCACTGAACTAGACCACAGACCCCAATTTAAGACATTTTGCCTCCATCTAATAAAATTTGTGCTTTGGATGTTTTATTACAGAAAGTGTACGAAACCTACGACCAAAAATGTCATACGTTCTGTCATTGAATTATAAAAGAGATTCCAGTTTTTACTGGGGATTCCCCTCAAAGCCACTCAAGGACCCCTCAGAGTCCCTGGAACAAACTTTGATAACCATATAACATTTTGGATACATGATTTTGATTTTAGTAATTAATAATTCTTGTGCAGCATAATCTAATCCACTCGGCATCACTAATGTCTTGAGCACACTACACAACATTCAGAGTTGTCTGATCGCTGTCTTCCAGTCATGGTTTCCAGACTACATGACTGATCAGCGGCAAGGGGTCTCACACACGCTATAAGATGACACATGCGAGACTACACTGGAATGATGATCCAAACAATCCAAGCTGTTTGTGTGCTGATTCGCAGCAAAGAAAAAGCAAATAATATGGATGACAGGATGGATTATGATGCCTGGAACGAATGATTGCCTGCTTGTGTTGTGGTTCAGCAAAGATTCTTGGTTATACATATGGAGAGGCTTGTGTGTATGTATTCTGATGGAAACTATTGGCTATTATTGCGCCCGTTCCATTTACAGAGATGCCAGATGAGACACAGTTCAGAGAGTTGCTGTGGATGACAGTAGAGGAGAGGGGGGAAAAAGGAGTACAGGACCAGCTCTTCCTGGGTCTCTGACTTATCAGCAATTCAGCTAGATATTTATCCTGCTAAGATATCCAGCAAGTGTTGGGAAGCTGTCCACGAGCTCCTGGATTGGGTCTCTGAACAGTTTTGTGCCGGCGTCCTCCAAAAACTGTCTGCTATGTCAAGATGAGTGTTAGACGTTGCTCTGCCTCGGTCTGCGCATTTTAAAACCCCTCATTTTGAAGTGGGGCAGCGAAAAGCACAACAGCATTAAGTGATTAAATATGTAATACTATAAAGCCATCACAATGGCTAAATTTGGACACGACACAGGATGAAAAACAATGGTGTTAACCTGTAGAGGTGTGAAATGTAGTCATCAAACCTCTCCACTGTAAATGGAGCAGCTCAGTCTTTGCCAATGAAACGGTATAACCACAATAGTTTTTCCTGTCCGGCTTTGTGAAAGTTGACACCATGGTTTATTTACAGCAACAGTTTGTCCCGTGTTAGGAAAATCCATCAGGTGATTCAATTCAACAAATTATAAGCAGGACTGCATGTCACAAGTCAATGTTTGTGGTTGTGTTCTTTCTGATGACTTAATGCCATCAGTATTGGTAAGATGGGAAAAATCTGTCTTACACTTGTTGTATAATAATCATTGAATTCCTATCTTTAAACTCATTAACGTGACACTTCACCATCTCTTTATCTTGCTTTCAGCCTTGGCCTAGATTTTACACAGAACCCCCAGATGCTGACTGGTTCCTGGACTGAATACTCTAGCCTTCCAGAGAATTACCTCAAAGGCTGCAAATGGTAATCGCTTCTAAAATAAACTTGACACACAAAACACCATGGGGATGAGGTTTTGAAGGTGCCGAGTAAAAAAAAAACCAAAAAACTTTAACATCGTTATTTAATTTGGGAGGCATTAGTATGATTACCATAAATAAATAAAACCATTACACTTGTACATTTACAGCTCAGGGACAGATATCGACATCCTGAATTACTGAGATGTGATGTTCTTTCAGTGAAAATGAAGTTAGGAAAACAACTTCCAGCATGTTTGTCATTCTCAGGATTTAGTGGGAACACTAGTGCAGACAGTACATTTGATATATTAGGCAGCTAGTAACATCTTAATCCCATGGTCAGGGTAAATTAGTATCTCAGTCAAGTCCAATTATGATATTTTTGTGTAATAAAAGAATGCTATTAATGGTCAATTTAATCCAAAGTGCCTCTGTATTATAGAACCAACCTGTGTACATGTTGTTCTCAGTTCAATGCTGCTGATGCTCCACCATGTCTTTCCCTTCTCTTCTGAACTAGGGCCCCTGATGGCTCCTGCATCCTGACCAACAGTGCAGACAATGTGCTCCGTGTGTACAACCTCCCTCCAGAGATTTACAGCTACAACTGGGATTTGCTTCCTGAGATGGTGAGCGCACAGATAACTTACCATCATGTTTGTGGAGAGGATAGAAAAAGTAGCTGTCAAAGTGAGTGTTGGCCACATGCAGAAAACCTTAACTTTGTGTTGTGCAAGTTGAAATTACATGAGCAGACATTTTTATGGAAATCAGTTTGTAAAGGTTCTTGCACTGAGTCATGCAGTACTTAAAGACTTGGATTATAAACTCTTGACATGTAAAGAACCCCACCCACTGTCCATCCCCTGAGCTAATTTTGTTGACGTGATGTTTTGGTGCTCAGACCTTGGAAGGTCCTCAGAGACTGTATGTTATTAAAGTGATGAACCTTGCTTTTCTTTTAATTCAAAGTTGTCAAAGTCAATTATAAACAGGAAAGGTTTTACCTCACCTTTATCCGTCTTTGTGGCTTTTCATTTGGAAAAGCCATAATAAAGAATTTTGTCGTTCTCAAAACTTGGGTATGATTGAGAAAGTTGAATTCGGTAAAATGGTATTGGATGAGTGTACGTTACTACAGGTCTGAAGAATGGATTGATGTTGAAAAGAAAATCATTTAACATTTTCAGAGTTTGGTTACAGTTTATTTTATTGAGCAAACACACAGAGAACACAATTTACTTGTGATTCAGTCCCATTCATTCTTTTTACTAGTAGAAGTCGATAAAAGTGTTGAAACACAATAATTCCCACCCCCAACCTACTTTGAAATTTAGAGCTAGCGATAACATATCAGAGTTAGAAGCCATCAACGTTGTGACTGCAAATGCAAATAATCCCAATGTTCATGTATTTATAAGAGTATTTTATTTCTTTCCTGTCCAGCCATATTTCCAGTAAAGAGAGAGTCATCAGCCTATTGTGTATTATCTGACCTTTTTATACAATGACGGTCAGTTATCTGTCGTTGAACATGATTTCTGCCTGTATGTTCTGTTGTGATCAACTAAGAACAAATGAACAAAACATTGGAATCAATTTAAAGCAGCAGCTTGAGAAAATATATTACTAAGGATTTAACAGTTGGACTAAAACAGGCCTTCTGTCATTTAGGTTTTGGGAAATATCAAGCGGGGAGCCAATCTCTTAATTGTATTACAAGCTGGTAGATTGGGATGACTGAACAAAAGTAATTGAAATATAATCCGTTTTCCTCCATTACAGAGATCTCAGACCGTTCGTGAATAAGGTAGAAAATTGTGGTTTGATTGCTCCATTTCTCTAATGGTGCCACTGGCTTTTGATATTGTATTTTACTACAAGGAATATGTGATATTGTTTTCTAGCCCCATATTCAGTACAGTTGATGGATCCCATCAGTCTTTACATTGTGTAAATACAGCACGTTTCCGCCCATACACTCCTGACTGTCTCCTTTCTTGTGTTCTGTGGCAGAGTCCAGTGCTGAGGATGGCAGAGGGAGACACTATCTACGACTACTGCTGGTACCCCAAGATGACCTCTCTTGACCCGGACACATGCTTGTGAGTTCAACTCGATCTTTGCCAGAGCACGCCTTGAGTCTGAGCTCTTAACAGCCGGATAGATGAGACATTTAAAGTTCACTTTGAAGGTCAAGCTGCCAGATGGTGAAGGATGAATGCACAGAAAAGGTACTCTGTTGTTTATAGAGGCTGGTGTCAGTCCGTGATTAGTGTTAGCCTCGATCTTCGATAGTTTAAGTGTGTGTGAGCAAGGCCATTTTCAGACTGCTAGCCATGATAATTTTTTTTGAACATCTAGATAGTATCCACATTGATTTTGAGTAAGTCTGGATGCCAGAAAACATGTGAAATGGCATTTTTGCAAATTGAATCCAAGATTGGAGGTGGTCTGAAACTCAAATCGGATTTCTATAGATTTACCTCAGTTCATGCACTCAACCCGGAGTGACGTCAGTACATCAGAGCAGCTGAGCAAGATCCATACTGCTACTAGCAGAGTTTGTCTGCTGCTACAGAGGAGTTCTGCACTGCGACTTGCCAGCTCAATTGTTGCAAGGATAAAGGATGTCCATTTCTCATACTTCCCCATTGGGAAGCCGCATCACCAATGTATGTTTATTTATGGATGAGCAATATCGTTGCCACGTAACTCAGAAACCCAATGTGAAATTACAGTGGGTGCAGTGTTTCTTAAAGATCTCATTTGAAAAACAATGTGATTTGAACAAAGTCAAAGATTTGCTGTGTTCTTGCGCCTGTCTAATCGACCATCCGTATATAGAAGATACTGTTGTGTGCTAGTGACTCATTCTTTGATCCCTGTGGTATTTGCACTCGTAGTGGGAGCCCTCTGCCAGCGTTGAGAGAAGCTGTAAAAGCCTTGTCATGTCTCTCATTATGAGTGAGGAGTTGGCCTTCTTCTTGCCTCCCTCTGCCTCCGTCGCAATCCGCTCGGCTGTTTGAGACCCACAGTGCTTTTCCAGCATGATTCAGCCCACTAATGGCTCCCCCGAATCCTAAAGGGCCTCATGATTCCCTGACTTGGGGCTTCTCTTTTCATCTCACTCTCTCATTTTTGCCGTGTGTGTGCAGGCGTGCACTCTCACAGGTTTTTTAAAATGTGGTCATTATGACATCACTGCATGTTTGTGCGCGCGCTGTGAAGCGCAGCCAACATCAGTAACACCCAGCCGTCACGGTGGAGAATGCGAATCGTCTGTGTTGAGAGAGGTAGGGCCGCGCTAACGAGCTGAGGTCAAGTTGCCAACAGTTTTCACAGCATATATACCTCCTCCCCCAGCTCCCATCATCCACCACTTACAGCTTCCACCCTCCGACAGATCCCTCTGATCAAGGCCCAGCGTTGGCACCACTCCACCTCACCAGCAGACAGCCTTCACTGTGTAAGAGGCGGGGGGTGTAGGTCAGCGGCTGCATGTCCAAAGATGGGAGTTGTGTAAACGGCAAAATGATCAACAAATGACTCATGTGGACAATGAACCACTTAAGAGGCCTGTGCCAAAGCCCTGCATAGACCTGTCTGTCATGAGGACAATTTGCCAGTTGGAGATGCCGACAGGAATACTTCATCTTATTCAGATCACTGCCGTATATCAGAGAGGAGCTCCTGCAGGGCACAGCCAGGTGGTCGGACAAGCTCAGAGTTAATTGTTCAAAGACGAGGCAGCCAGATAAAAGGTTATGGTTGTGATTATTAATCGCATCTACACCAAACCTGTTTTTCTAGTGACTTTCTGTCTTCCCCCCCCCCCCTCTCCTTTCACATCTACCATTTTGTTTCTCATTCCTCCCCCTGCGCTCCTTGAACTCTCCATCTGCCAAAAGCGGCGTGCTGTTGATGCCCCTCCTGTAGAGAGGGAATAAGGGCCCCTGTTATGGCTCGGTTAAGTTGCGCTGAGTTCTAGGCATTGCTCCAAGCTAGCAGCAGTCTAGCATTATAATTGGGCATTTCCCTGCTCTGGAATAAAGCTGCGGCTCAGAGGGGCCATAACAGAACACGGCAGCAGCGGTAGGGGCTAATTTCCTTTGTCTAATTGAGCCGCAGTGATGTTTCGGCATTTGTTCAGCGCCCAGTAATTAGAGTTAAAAAGGCATGGCTCAGTCTTTGGCCCTGATTTGAATCAATAAGAATGTTCTGTGGTCTCGTCTCTATAATGAGGCATAGCACAATGCCGTGTATTTGTTTTGATGTATTGATACATTCAGGGGGATGTGGTGCAGTAGACAAGAAAATGAATCAAACAAGATTTTTTTTTTGAGTCATACATAATGCATATTACAAAAGAATCCCAGCTTATTTTATTTGAATCTGTTGTGTGTACACTTTGAGATGCAGGTACAACTTTTTTATTCCACTGGTGTCTTTGGTTTTCATATCATAAACAAACATTGATTGTCACACTATGTTCATTCCCTGCACGCTAAATATGCTCGTGTGTGTGTGTGTGTGTGTATGTGTGTAAAGTAAAATGAGTTATTTCTGAATCGCAAGCTGTAAAGAAAAAATGCCCTCGGGGAATATTGAAGATTGACTCCATTAAGTTTGTCACGATTTTCACCCTTGTTTAATAATTTGGATCATCCACTCTCTATTCCCTGTTGTCTCTCAGCATTTTCCCATATGTCTTAATAACACGCTGTCTCTTTGCCATTCTACTTGTCTGGCCTCCCTTACTGCAGTCTAGCCAGCAGTAGCCGCGACAACCCAGTCCATGTGTGGGACGCATTTTATGGGGAAGTGCGAGCCAGTTTCCGGCCCTACAATCATCTGGACGAGTTGACAGCAGCCCACTCCCTCTGCTTCTCGCCCGATGGAACACAGCTCTACTGTGGCTTTGACAAAACTGTCCGGGTCTTCTACACTGACCGCCCTGGAAGAGACTGTGAGGAGCGGCCCACTATAGGTCAGTTTGTAACTGCGTTCACACACTTTCACATTGAAGCACCTGGTGCTTTTGAACTACAAATCATGTATACTTTACAGCAGGGCTGACTGATGAATGATCTCAATACGAAAACACGATAATAGTTTATGACCTGTACAATAATACACTTGAGATATTTTTTACTCAATATGGATGACAGCAAATCATTCAACAGAATAAAACCCGTCTACAGCCAGTCAGTCTGCCATTTGTGGGCTGAATGTCAGAGTATACGCCCATTATCTAACTCAAAGCACAGTTCAAGCTAATGTTGAAGAAAGTGGATGTGAAATTGGAAAAGAGGAAAAAAATAAGTGGAACCACCCGGGCATGAAACCACCTTTTGCCTCTCTGATCTGCTCTTTGTGTCACTGTCTGTTTGCGAGAGGGCGGGGCTGAGCTCCTCTACAGAGCATCCTCCAAGCCGAGCCAACAGCAGTGCAATTGAAACAGACTTTAGGATATATTTTACTCGACCTTGAAGACAACAGTGCCTGTTATCCACGTGCAACAAAAAGGAAACCGTACAATCAATTCATCAAACAATTGCTGAACACACAGGACAGAAACATGAATTTTACCATATCATCCAGACCTAGTTTTTTGCCCAGTGTAGTCTTTGATACATGTTAATAGTGGTTCAGAGTTTATCCCCATTAAACCTGCGCTCTCACATTGTTATCTATTAATGCAAAATGCCTCTAGAAAGTGGTTAAAAATTCATGTGGACTAAGATGGAGTTTATTTTATTGGTCTTTTTTGTTATGAATAATATAAACCATCACAAATAATTCATTTTACTATCCAAGAGTTAAATGGTATTATTTTAGTGCATGGAGTGTTTGAAAACTCTCCCTGTTGTTCAAGGACGCTCCAAACTCTGAAAGTAAAGACTGATTTACAAAAAGAATTGCATTCACAGGCTGTGTTCTTGTTAAATCAAACCCACAAGACAAGACAGTAAGTAAACAGTGACATTGTGAAAAGGATAATGTGAAGTCAGTTGTTGGTTGCATTCAAAAGTTGCAGGCTGACTGCTGGCTGTCACATCTCACAGGCTGAAGTCTCCTTGAACAAACTGACAAGGAGAGTTGTTATTATGTACTTCTGGCAACAAAAATAAAGGGAACGAAATGTTTACTGTGATGAATTCCTGATCTCTGTCACACATGTCATAAAAGTTTCAGCATGCTGGCATGTTTTTGTTATATACTGAAATGAACTGAGTCTGTCTTGTAGTTAGGAGGCTGAAATATTCAAATAAATCAATTATCTCTGAGGTTGTCAACAGGTACGTTACATTTTTTAACTCAAGGGTTGTATTTTCATATCTGTCATATGATTTGATTTGAGAAGAAAAAATTAATTAATTAGATCGATTGATAGATAGATCGCACTATCTGTTTTCTTGTCTATTTGCCTCCATCAGCTCAGCTTGATTAATACTGCAATTTAGGCTGAAATGTATGGTTAATCTCAAAAACAGTTTATGTGATACATGTAAGGTTTCTGGCAAGCCACGCACTTCTGCATTTTTCTGCCAAAAACATGCTTAAAGTCTTTTTAAGAGTGACAAGGAGAATGACTGGGAACAGAGTTGCATGTAACAGAGAAAGAAACAGATGATTCAAAGGTGAATTTGTGTGCATTTTTGGAGAATTATCTCCTCCGGGAGATGTAATCAGGGGAGTTCGAGGTGCCAAAAAGTTTGAGTTGAAGTGATTGGGAGCTGTGTCTTGTGAACCTTTTTAAAAGGCTGAAAGCCTTGCCAAATGCCACTCTCTTGTCTTCGCTGCAGTGAAGAAGCAGGGCCAAAGTGGCATCATCTCCTGCTTTGGCTTCAGCCCCTGCCAGTCTGTTTACGCCTGTGGCTCTTACTCCCGCTGTGCTGGCCTCTACTCCTGCCAAGACGGCACCCTGCTGGCTCTGCTGCCGACCCGCCACCACGGAGGCCTCACCCATCTGCTCTTCTCCCCTGATGGCAACTACCTGTACACCGGCGGGCGCAAGGTGAACACATGAACGCGCACACACGGCAGTAGAATACAGAGAAGAGACCTGAGGGTAATAACGCTGCTTCGTTTGAATGAGCGCACACACACCAACAAATGACTTTGCTCTGTTGCAGTGGGAAATTGGTTTACACAAGCATTATCAAAGCTTCTGGATAAGCGCTTCATAAGTTGCTATCTTGATCGCATGAGTCAGCATGTAATGAATCTGATTAGGCCTTATGGCACTCCCCCAAAAGTGAAAGTCAAAAGGACTCAGTGTGTTTCAGAAGGGTGCAGCAGAGGTTATCCGTCACTGGAGCATGAATGTAACCTCTAATGAATGTTAATTAGTTTTTGCTAATTATTAGCCAACGATGAACAGTAAGTTAACACATCACCATAAATTTATTGGATAACCCTTTTAGCGTCTGAAGTTTTCTCCTAGTTTTAAATTGCTTTGTCAGAGACTCTGTAACCATCGACCTCTGCGCGATTCAATGCCCCTGATGTCACTCTTGTCAGATTAATAAACCTTTGTGAAGCATTCCAGAATTGACAAAAATATTTAATGAATTCATGTAAATGAATTGTGAGAATATAATTTTGCAGCTGGGTCAGAGTTCAGATTTGCTGTACACTGCAGGGTTATGTGAAATTAATATCATGTCATCATTAGCAATAAAAATGGAACATCTGAATATATATATAAAAATAATATTATATGTGTTTGTGTGTGTGTCTGTGCAGGATCCAGAAATCCTGTGCTGGGACCTAAGAGAGCCAGGCAAGGTTGTGTTTTCACTGAAGAGGAACGTGGCCACTAACCAGCGCATCTACTTTGACCTGGACCTGTAAGTTTACTTCACTAAATAGACCTCTGCTCAGTATGTGTGTGTGTGTGTAACCCTTACCATTACCCTTTCATGCAGGTGCTCAAATGCTGATCAAAAACGACCTTCAACCTGTTGATACTTGCATTATGTTGATGTTATGTGGATGTTCCTGCGTAGGTCCGGCAGGTACCTGTTGAGCGGCGACACAGAGGGAGTGGTGTCAGTATGGGACACCCAGACAGCTCCTCCCGATGTAAACGAGGAGCTACTGCAACCTCAGCTCAGGTTCCAGGCCCATTGGGACTGCACCAACGGCATCAGGTATGATGGCTGACAAATCTAGCCCTTTCCATGATGACCATCACCATGCATAGTGTAGAATGAGTCTTCAGAAAGATTGAAGCCAAAGCTTTTGGCTTTTGTCCAGATCATGGTATATACTACAGCCAAGCAGAAATGGTACAGCCACAAACGTAAAGAATGCTGATGGAGAAAGCTCTTGTTATACTTCAATACAAACAAAACACCAACTGTAAATAAGGGATGAATTTCAGTCCTTCAATCATGGTAAGTGTCTGTTGCTATTTTCCTGCCTGATTGTCCTGCTGCGTTTTACTGTTTGGGTAGTCATTCACACAAAAGCAAAGGAGACGCAAACAAATCATCCAAAATATTTTGGATAAGAGAAGAATACGCTTCCAATTCCACAGTTGTTATAAAAACTAACATACAGTATAATGCTTTGTGTGAACAAATAACTATTATGCATTTTTGAAAAATCCACTAAATGACTCTGCTGCTTAGTGGCAATTCATGTGCTCTAATGTTGGTGTATTCTTTGTTGGGGACATAAAGTAGCTGATGAACTAAAAATGATGCATCTTGGCTCTGAATGTGCTACAATTATGTAGAGTGTGGACTTCAAATTTCAATCTCAGTTAATTAAATTGTTCCAGGTTTGTAAGATGCAGGACTTATTACATCTTGGTGTTAACATCTGAATATATATGGCTTTGGTCAGTATTTATCACTAATTTCTGACATTTAAAGACGAAAAAACTAATGTATTATTCAAGTGAACGATAAAAATAATCGTTTATTGCAGCCCGAAAAAAACATTTACTTTTTTACCACTCCATCCATGTTCGTCCTGACTCCGTCCATCCTTCTCTTCTACAGCATTCACCCCTTCATGCCACTGTTGGCAACCTCCAGCGGGCAGCGTCAGTTCCCTTGGCCCACCGACAGCGAGGGTGACTCGGCCTCCGACGGCGAGGGAGGCGAAGCTGTGATGTCACCGCAAGAGACCAGACAAGACAACACCCTGAGTCTGTGGTGGGCCGGACCACTCGGCCCTGCCACAGAGGGGGGCCAGGAGCAGAGCGCAGCTGTCGCGGAGGCCTGAAGCTCTGCTAGTTCAGCCAGCTGACGTAAATTGAGTTACACCTGCCATGTGATATTTATTTTGGGAATGTTTGGTGTGGCTAAAGTGAATTATGGGTCAGTCAGATTCTCTTTCCCATCAGCAACATGAAGTCCCGAGGTGGAAAAACATTTCTGGATCATTTTTGGACATCCAGTTACCTTAAACATTAACAATCCGAACAATATATTTTTTTTAACATATCACCGGCAAGTTTACAGCCTTTACAGACCATACTACTACAGTTAACGTCAAAGGATTAGGAAATATCTCACATCAGGTCGCTACTGAACAGTTTTTCAGGGTTTTGTGTTTCAAGGCTTCATTGTTGTAATGGCTTTTTGTTAAATTAGAATTGGGATTATTTGCCATTTGTGGTCTGCACTTAAACCAAGGAGGTTTTCTTTCAAAGCTTACTCAGGTCCAGACTAAATGTGGGCTGCATAACCAGTAGATTGGAACATGGAATTTCTCAGCTTTATTTAATTAGGGAGAGAACATTTGTTTATACTTTGAAATCCACCCAATAGGAAACATAATGAATTTTCATAAAACTAGAGTTGACCTTTTTTCTTCTTTTTTCTTTTCTAATGGTATTTTAACGGTGAACCTACTCCCTGACTTTGATCATTTGGTTGATTTGAAAGTCTTGACATGGATCTGTGGGAGTGTTTGTTTACGTGTGTGTGTGTTTGTGTGTGTGGCTGTAATGCTGCCCCGGAGACTCCCAACTGCTATAGTTAACAGTAAGTGCCATTTGTTCTTGAGCTTTGCTTTTGTAAACTGATGGGGTCTCTCGTTTTTACCTTCTTTTTTTAAAACTGTTAGACAAACCAAGTGTTGTGTCGCTGAGTGCATGCCCAAAAATATATATTTTTGTAAAGCCATGATGATCTTTTTTTTTCCCCCCAGAATGTATACTCTGTAAGCGGCTTGATAACTGTAAGCTAATAACAATCTGTGAAGGTCTCTAAGTAGTGTGTGCACATTGAAAACGAGTATTGTCATAAATATTTTTTCTACAGCGTGTGCTGGGATTACATTTGTACCCGTGTGAGTGGTGATGTGGCATCACAAAACACATTGTCTTTGTATATTTGTATTGGTAATGTACTGCAGTGGTTTGCTCAATGATTATGTCGCCATCAGTGGGGTGTGCTTTGCCGTAGGATTTCTCCGACCGAATGCTTTGTATCGTTAAACACTGAGGATTCTCTCCTTTTTCGAAGCCTGTGCTGAGCCAGGTTTCACTTCTTGGAACTCAAACGTGTTGCCAAGTAATTATAGTTACAATTGTGTAGCTACTATATCACAGTACTACACTTGTTTGCTATACCAGAAAGCATTAGGAACCATGTCTGCCTTTTTGTCCCATCTTTAGATGGATGTCTGTGTCTACGACAGTTGGATTTCTGCTGGTTTTATTCAAGCTGGAGTGAATTAAAAGCATATCTCTTCACAGGTTCACGGCCTTATTCATTTTTTGTCCTTTCTGTTTAAGGCAGTCCACAGTTGGCTGCCCTGTAATAAATCCCCAATGAATCCAAGATGATGTTACACTGGAGTCAAGAGGCAGCTCTTAAAAGCTGAAGGGACTTCTAGCTCTCGCTTATGAGATGGAAACTATTCATAGCTTTCACCTTTCTCACACACATTCTGTATGAATGAGCACACACTCATGTATTTGATTGTCTGAAACCACAGGGGCACACCAAGAGGAGAGCCAAGCTGCACTGTTGTGTTGTGCAGGTTGCTAGGCAACCGCCTCCGCCTTGGGAGAGGAAAGTAGGTAGCAAGACGACAGGAAGGAAAATTGGGGCCAGAGAAAGCAACAACAACAAAAAAAAACACCAAACAAGTGTAATAGATAATCCAGTGCTGTAGTGATTGCTACTTGTTTGATGGTGTGGAGTCTTAATCTCACAGGGAGAAGTGTCCTTATCACCTCTGGGTGGCTGCAGTTGGCTTTGGGGTTGTGACAGACACAGACCTCACAGATCCATAGGCAGTTCTTTGGGTTCCTTGATTTTTATGTTCTGTTGTCTGTTTTTTTTTTTTTTTTTTTTTTTTTAAAACATCATATCTAGTCAATGACCAGTGATTGAAGAATCATGTCCTATCAGTCAGCTTGGTTATGATCAAAGGAAACAAGACCCACTTCATCAATGTGGCTCAGTGCAAAGCATCACATACAAAATAAGTGAAGCGAGGTGGCCTACAGAGGAACACCATGCAACTCTACAGTCCTCCTTCGCTCCACAGACCGTTTTAGCATCTTTTTTTTTTTTTTTTTGTACTTTATTTTTATAGACAGAGCATAGACAATATACAGAAATACATTGAACAAACAGTTGGTCACCTATACATCCATTCAGACACTATACTGGTGGAGTTACAAATACAATGACAGCTCAATGAGCATCTCTTGTGGACATGTACACAATCCATTTTTTCCAATAGTGCGTTTTAGCATCTTTTTACTATTGTTTTGGTTCCATGGCCCACAACTTTTACTCGCGCCGCTTTCACGGTCTGCAAACAAGCCCCGATGAACCAACTGCGCTCTACCTGCCCAGCGCGAAACAACAGATAACCGCTTGTAATTAGCTGGTGAGCACAGTGGATGGTCTTTGTTTTAAGATGTAGGTCATATAGAGGGATCAGTATTAAACTGAGACCATGTCAAAACCAGTTAAAAACAATAAAAAAAATACAAATAAAAACATTAACACCTACCCTAAAACCACACTAATTGCATATATTGAATAGAGGTTATGTAGAAATTGTGATAGATATATATATATATATATATATATATATATATATATATATATATATATATATATATATATATATATATATATATTTTTTTTTTTTTTATTTTTTTTTAAACATCTGTCGATATGTTATTTGTGTGTGTATGCATCTGTGCTGTCATATCAGCCAGGCCGCAGTGCTGTCACACAGATGACAGCGGAGCCATTATCTTCATCCCAAGGTGGCTGAAGTGTAGTCTTTCCACTTGTGCAGTTAATGAGCCAATCCACATCAAGTGTTCTGTGTTTCTGTGTTCTGTGCTTCCATTTATGTCGCATCCTGAGTGAGTCTCCATGGCCTTGCATAAGTGCCTTCCATTAGAGAGGCACACACACGCACATACACACAAACTTAATAGTCCCCGCGCTCATCACGAGCAAGTGTGCAGAATAGTAAGTAATGGGATCTTGATATTAAGAAAGACATTTGAAAACAATTATTCAAATGGCTGTCTTGCCTGTTGAATCTCCTAATCCCACGGTGAAGCACTCAAGCAAACACTCAGCGGCGTGACCCCGGCTGAATTAGCATGGCGGAAAAAGAGGAGCACGCGGCTCTGAAGTTCGAGATGCCGGAAAAAAAAAATGTCTAGACCGCTCTCTGGTTTGTCACTCTCGCCACCGCCTTTGAAAGGAAAAAAGGCTTTTTAGAACACGAAAAAGCGGAGGGAGCAAAGATTTGCTGTAGCTTTTAGAGGTTGTCATACATGGCATTTCTCAAAATGTCAAAGGGACGGCTCCCTTTATCTCGGAGAGACGTCGGATGTGTTTTGGCAGGCGCTTAGCACGGGGCTTCGCTCTGACCCGGCTCTGACACGCCAGTGGCGCAGAGTCGTTAGATCCAGTTTACTTGGGGCTTTATAGATTATTGCTGCGTAGATACCAAAAATAAGGAGACTGAAATCCAAGACATGGGGTAGCTTTGCAGCCTGCTTGACCCCAGTCTGAGCAGTGTGAGGTTGCAGGGACAAAAAAAAACAAAAAACTTTCCAGTTTGAAAGTTCATACAGCTGATGGACTATGTATTCACAGAGTAGACTTTGATTCCCTGTGAACGGTGATTAAATGTCAAAAAAAAAACACATCGACTCGTGCTTTGCTTAAGGATGGTTTTGAGGTGGCTTTATTCCTTTCATTTCCATTTCCGAGGCGAAATTGTTACAATCTGTAAATTTACATTTTACATTAAAAAAAAATAACTTTAAAAATGTGGACAATAATTTTCTAAATTGAAGCACTGATGTTCTTTATGGAGAGATGCATCCGTATCACTGTTTCAGCCAATCGGCGATGCAAGAAGACGTGGAACCGTGGAGACGCGGACGTGCCCGCCCAGCTGGGCGCTGCCAAGCTAGCTAAGGCTAACAAGCTAGCCATGCGCGGACAGAAAGAAATCGCCTTGTGAGTTAAATAGCAGGAACATTTGTGTTTATTTGAGTTACTTGCGCGTGTTTGACCACGGGTTTGTTTGCACTGACTGGCTAAAATGTCTTACTGAACAGTAGGGGTAAGCTAGCTAGCAACAACTGCTGCTGGCGCCGTGCGTCTTAGTCAGTGTTCGGTTTAATTGGCTTCTGACCAAACGTAGCACTCACCTGTCTCCAGTTCTTTCTGTCATCCTCAGGCGTCTTTTTGTTTTCCCGTCTCTTCTCCATATTGTTTTCATAATGACCAAATCCCTGCAAAACCAATTCTTTTGCCTATTCTTATCAGCCAAAGCTGTGGCATGCTAATTAGCAAATATTAGCGTGCTGACATGCTAAACTTAGCAAAGGCAGTAACTATTACACTTGCTTAACTTGTTGTGTTCTTATTGACATGTTAATGTTGTCAGTGTGAGCATGTTAGCATTTAGCTCAAAGCACAGCGCTTGCTAGTAACAACAGCCTTGTTTCAGCAGGGTCTTGTTCTCCTTTAAACGTCTGTATTGTCAGGTCGCCTGATTTTCCTGCCCGCGTGTGATCAGTGCCTTTTTCCATTAGCAATCGCAAGAATAGGAGCTGAATTCAAAGTGAATGTGCTCATGATCGTGTATCAAAAAAAAAAAAAAGAAACCCCTCATTGTTCACGGAGGTCGGCTGTAAACTTCACGTCCCCGCATTTTCTACTCATCACAGATGGGCCGACGTGAAGTTTCAGGTGACTTGAGGTTTTCCCTTACAAAGCCCAAATCTGCTATAGGGATATTTTTATAAGTCCCAGCCAACCCATTTTATCAGCCGCCAGAAAATAGCCGCGTTCCCGTGAATACATCCCATTACCATTCCAAAAGCCGGCGGCGGTGATTGACGTGTCCTTGTTCTCTGGTTTACATTAGATGTGAAAATAATTGGCACCTGTATTCCTGCACATGCTCTGACACCAGGGAGAGAAAAACAAAAAAAGAAAGAAAGAAAAGCACGGCACCAGAGGTTTCATTTCACCGCCGAGTCTGATCCTCCTCTAATTCACTCCAGATGTGGAGACGCGCGCATGGACGTCCGATTGCAAATGGGCCGGGAAGATTAATACGAAGAAGAGACGTGTCGTGTCATCGCATTCTGCTGCCGCAGACAGGAAGAAGCGACGAGTGGCTCTGCGTTGGCATTTCTCTCGCCAACGCATAAGCCCTAATACATTTAGAACATCAACTTAAGATGTGTGCTCGGCATGAGCCCCTCTATCCTTCACCTCGTCCTCCTCTCATCACCTCAGCCTGCTTCTCCGCACACTCCCTCTGGCGATCCCCCTGTAGCTAATCATCACGAGGATGAGCCTATTGAAGCACGCTAAGCATCCAGTATCCCAGCCGGCCCTGGCAGATTGGATGTGATCTTGGCGCTTTAGCGGGGTGCGCGATGCCCAGGGAGAGTAATTGCCGGCGTAATTGCACTCTGGGGAAAGGTAGAGCGGCAGGGCCTGGATTCAGCCTCCTACCTTGCCCTCGGGCTGCATGGACAACTCTGGTCTCGGCTTCTGTCCATTCTTTACACCTCTCCGCAAACCACCCTCCACCCTTCGCTGCCCCCCCCCCCCCACTCCCCTTCTCCACAGTGGCTGGAGGGGAGGTTTACTGAAGAGTCAGCGGTTGAGAGTGCTGGAGGCAGAGCGGTGTCGGGGGGGGGGGAGCAGGTGGAACAGTGGGCCAGGTCAAGAGGAGCTCGGCTAGGAGCTGAGGAGACAGATGGAGGAGGAGATTAGGAGGAGGAAGGAGGGCGTCCCGTCGGTAAAAACGAAAAGGGAGGCAGCGGAGGGTGGACGGAGACACGCAGAGGGCGTGAAAGCAAAGTTCGAGTGGGGGGGGGGATGTTTGCGCGCCGGTGCGCTCGCGTCCTCATGGAGACGGGGAGATGAGGGGAATCCTCCCGAGCGGCAGAGTTGTGGGAGGCCCGCACCTCATAAAAGGACCACTTTAGGGTTAGGATTTAGGGATTAAAGTTTGTAAATGGGTTAAATCAAGCCTGTGATTTTCAGAACCGGGCTTTTAGTGAATGGATTGGCTCCCGGGACAGGAGGGTGAATACAGTTGACTGCAATTACCGTTGATGTCTGGCCAGGCTGAGAATCAGCTGGTGTGTCCCAGTTCCTGAAGCTAAATCTCAAGACGCAGCAGTGCAGCACATGCGGGCCGCGACGCAAGATGCACTTTGGCGAGATGAGGGAGGACGGAAGAGTTCAATTTAGATTATCTTAAAGATCCGACGTTGAGGTTTTAGGGGGATCTATTGACAGAGATTGTTGTTAAGTTTCATCAATTTACTGTAACTAAAACTAATAATCTTTATGTTTTGGTTACTTTAGAATGAGCCGGTTTGGTCACCACGGTCCAATGTGAGGAGCCGCCCAATCGCCATCTTCGCCATCTCAGACAGTGAGGTACGGCAGTGAGCGCAAACGGAACGTCAGTATAACCAGAAATGCATAAAGTTCACTTATGATTACATTTGCAGATAGTTACTATGCGCGACAGGGTGTGGTTGGCTGTCGTAGCGTAGCATTTCTTTTGCGGCGTTTCTCGTGTGCTGATTTGTCCCAGTGGTGTTGCCGTAAGTGGGTCGGGCCACCGCTCACATCAGGCGACGGTAGGTCCTCTTCGCTAAAGTCCGCCGTGTTGCACCAAACGCTATCTGTCATTTTCGGCTGCCGCCGAGAGCGAGCGAAGGGGCGTTCAGACGATTGCTCATCTACAACCTCACAGCGAGATGTCTCTTAATCCTACACACTAGTCCTTTAATGACTCTAATCTCTGCTTCCTAGAGAAGTATTGCTTCTTTTTTTCTTTAGGCCTCTAACAATAATTGAGGTAAAACTAAAATCACTAATTGGATTAAGTGCTTAGAAATCTTAGATACTGTGCGTTCAATCCGCGAGGAGTTTGCAAAAAAAAAAAAAGAAAGGATGGGGATCCACTGGAACATAGAAAGTGCTTTAAATTCATTTTCAATTTCGTTATGTGCAATTCCCTCACTGATGCCCGGCCACGCGGCCCAACGGTCTCTGTGCATCCGAAGACTTTGTGGTATTCCCGCGGTGGACATCCAAGAGATGGTTTTGTGGCGTGCACTGATTTTGAAGTTTAGACGACAGGCGGTTGGTCATACACGTGGAGGAGTTCGCCGACATTTTGATTTCTTTCTCCCCGACGCTGATCCCTTCCAAGAAAGGCGCCATAAAAACAAAAACAAAAAATGTCCACGCCAAGAACAAAGCAAACTTCAGATCCAAAACTTTTTGCAGCAAATTATGCAATTTCTCAAAAATGAACCAAAAAGAAAAAAAAAAATGAGGGTGCTCTTCTTTGAGTGAATTTCTCCTCTTTTCTGCAAACACGTGACGTCACTAAACCGAGCCACACCCCTCGAAGTCTGCACTAGTTTTTCCCAGTACCTGGAGGGAGGCTGAGGTGAAGGCTTCGGGTCACTTCTCCTGCGGAAAACAAGTCGTGCGGTGTGACCTTGCGCCGCGCAGCTGCAGGGTTAAGGTTCGCGTTTGAGCTTGGGTAGCGCGTCGATGGAGACGCGCTCAGACTGCTTAACTGTGCACCCGCAGGTGTGTGTGTGTGTGTGTGTGTGTGTGTGAGGGCCATCGGGTACAAATTGCCTCCTGTTGGAGAATCGGCGTGTGTGTGATCTGCACATCACATGTTGCGCTACCCCTCACCTCTCCTCATTTAATCCCCCTCCACACCAGTCTCTCCCTGTCGCAGGAAGATACAAGGGTGTGTGTTTGTGTTGGCAGCAAAGGTGTGTTTGCGGAGGAGGAGGAGGAGGAGGAAGCTCACAGGGACAGACAGATGCTGAAGGATAAAGACGTGCAGCTGAGATCTATCAACTGCAAGGCGGGCGAGGGGTGCCATTGCTCTGACACCGGCACACATCGGCCACGGCGCTCACACACACACACACACACACACACTGCTGCACCACCCTCGGTTGTGAATTTCATTCCCATCAGGGTGCATGTTTCCCCGACCGAGGTCTTTGTGCTGCAGCCGCCGTGGGTGTCTGCCGGGCTGTGTTCGCGGATGCGCCCGTGTCCACGCGTAACCCCTTTACCACCGCATGCGTAATGTTAACCATGCACTTACTGTAATTGCTTATGTTTGCAGCTATACATGCTGTGTGTGAAAGTCATGCTTGGTATGTGTGTGTGTATGTGTGTGTGTGTGTGTGTGTGTGTGTGCATTTCTAGCGGTGGAGGTCTGGCAGCTGGAGCAGACCGTAGCCAGAGTCACCGGGGGGGAGAAGAGAGAGGATGCGGTTGTGAAGAAGAGTTGAAGGTCGGTGCAGTAAATGAGGTCAGTGGGAATAAACAAGCTGTAATAAACACCCGACATATGAGCCGTGTGTGTGTGTGTGTGTGTGTGTGTGTGTGTGTGTGTGTGTGTCAGGCGATAGAAATACATCTTCGCACTCCCCTCTGTCCACACATTCAGTTGAATCCTGCGCCGTGACAGACCTGATGTAGGTGGCATCTTCAGTTTTTTTCAGAAATAAAAAAAAAAAAAAAAACTGAGTCATCCTCGCCGCCACAAACACAAGCGGGAGCCACAGACCAGGACCAGTTTTTCTTCTTCTTCTTCTTTTTTTTTTTTTTGGTTTCTCACACAGATAGATTCCCAGACAGAGCAGACGGTTTGTTTTTCTCACGCCAGCTCCACCTCTGAACTGCTGTTGTCTCTAAACCAGCCTCGTCTTCCTCCACTACATTTAGCTCTGTCATCCGGCCCGCCGAGGGTTCCGAGAGGTCAGCGCCGGCAGAAACGGCTCCATCTCTGCTCTCTTTTCCTCCCTCCCTCTCTCTCTCTCCCTCCGTCCAAGCTCTTTAAATTCTCCCCCGCCGTATTTGTTTCTTGTTTGGATCTCAAAACCTGCAATTACACTTTTTTTTTTCTCTCTCTTTCTTTTCTTTTTGCTAAAAGCCACGCTGTAATTTTGCGCGGCGGAGGGAACGTCTGCACTTAGTGTGTCGCTCGCAGATCATTCCTCCGGCCTTGCAGACCCCTGGGGTTCGCGCACCCCTCCCTGCCGGAGTGCCTTTGAGCTAGACACTCAAGCCTCGTCAGCTCTCTGACAGACCTGACTCTTTCCACCCAGCTCTGCTCCTCCTGCCATGTGCGTCTCTCTCTCTTTCATTTTTTCCCTCCCCTTCTTCTCCCGGGCTGTGCAGGAGCAGCAGGAGGTGTTCATGGAGCATCATATTAAAGGTCTCTTCCCCTCTTTTGTCTCTCTCACCGCGCCGTCTCATTCGGAAGAGCTTTGTACTGGAGATTTCTTGGATTTGCACAGGATGAATTTCCTTGTCGCCCCCGTTCAAGACTCAAGATTTATTCGGCTCACGGTGCAAAACAAAGATTGTTGCAATTCCCTCCGCTGCATACACAGAAACACACAAAAAAACTGCACAGAATAATGAACGAATGACACAAAATGGCACAAAAATAAAGCGGATACTTCTGTATCTTTTGGCAGACGGCAGCAAGGGGGAGCAGGCTGCAGCTGGGGTGGGTGTCGTCTTGTAGCATCCTCTGTGCAGACTTCACCTGGCCGGTGTCCCTGATGCTCTGCAGACGGGTTCTAGATGTGTTCTGGTCGGTTTTAATCACCCGCTGCACTGGACTGTGCACGCCTTTACATCTAGGCAGAAGACTGAGGCTGTCTGAGAAAATGCTTCACCCTCTTCAGAAGATAATGTTCTGTGTCAGTTCATGTCAGTAAAAACGTGCATAAATGAGAGCTCTTGTGAGATTTTGTTGTCAGGGACAGTTATCAGCAGAATGTGAGCACCCAAGATGGACCTTAATATTTTTTAAAGGGTGTAAATTTGGGGGACTCAAATTTAAAAAATCTGACCTTCAGATTCTGGCATTGGTCAAAAAAAAAAATATAAAAATGCTGGATACTTCAATTCCCACAATGCAATTCATTAGCCTCCTATATGCCTACACGTCCAGTCTGTACAGCAGGCAAACAAAACAAAACAAAAAACATATTGTCATCCGGTGCCAAAGCAAAGCTGCTTCTTCGAGTTCAAATTCGGGGACCTTTGACCTTTGGCGAAGTCGCAGCAAAAAACCAAGAGCAAAGACGCGTGATTGGTCGGCCCCTCGAACGGACCACAAGCCAGCGAACTGAGTTCTGTTTTCATTCGGCTGCACAACCCCGGTGATGTCATCGTTACATCGTCATATTTACACATTTACATCCGCTCGGTTCTTAGCAGATAAACGACCATAAGAGTCGAGTCTAGTCGCTTCTGGTGGCCATGGAAATGATTAATGGAGCAAAGGAGGAAGTCAGGCGAGGTAGCATGTACGGTACGCACCTTTAAAACTGAAGTTACATCAGCAATGCAGTTATTTGAACACAAAACAATGTTTTCCTGAAGCTAACCAAGTTTTCTTACCTAAAACCAACCAAACTGTGAGCGTAGGATGAAGGTCTGTTTCACCTGATCACTGGCACACTGCTTAGAGGATTGTGATATATGTCATTTTAAGAGTCATTAGCAGTCAGTCTCTTGAGGTACGAAGATGCGATGAGGTCATCACACGACTGCTGTTACAGGCTGAGGGGAGTGCACGTGTAAAACAGGCCGAGTTTTCCCCCTCGAGGCTTTCGGTTTGATTCCCAACAGAATCGTGTGTGACGGCAGCTTGTGTTCCTCAGATGCGGCTCCGGGAAACCAAACGGGATCAGAGAGGGCGCGGGACGAAAAGACAGCAGGTGGGGCCTCCAGCACTTGCGGGACACGCTGGAAAAAGGGTCCATTTGGCCTGATGCCCGGGCCTCGCCGTCGCTCTGACGACACTTCAGTCCAGTCAGCTGTGTGCACGCCGTCTGCCACATGGGGGCAGTAAAGCCACGGCTATGGCGGAACTCTGCACATGTTTCAGTGAGTGTGTGTAAGAAGTGAATCAGCGTCAGTGCTCCTGGCGACCGGGGGCCTGCACCGTCCAAACACCGGTGTGTGTGTGTGTGTGTGTGTGTGTGTGGCCCTCAGCTGGGGGGGGCCTCGTCCTGCACCTCATCAGGCCCACTTTGAAGTGTCGCTTGCTGGGACTCCTGTGTTCTGACTCCCCTGTGTTCTGTCAACGGGAGGACAGAGATCCTCACACACACACACACACACACACACACACACACACACACTCACACAGGGAGAGAGACAGGGGGATTTCTTTTTGTTTAGACTGGGCCCTGCAGACTTATGAGGTGAATCCAGCCCGGTGATCATGAAGGGGCACTCGAGCGGCGCGACTGTGTAAATCTGCTTTGTCATTGATAAAAATTGTCATAATACTCCTTTAATGCGTCTAGAATGAGCTTGTGCTGACCCCCCCTCCCCCCCCCCCCCCCCCCCCACACACACACACACTGGAGGCATATTCAACGTGTAATAAACATTAAATGCCCCCGTAGGGACCTGTAGCTGTGCTGTGACATTGTATGATATCCTTGTAAAAAAAAAAAAAAAATTCAATCTGGATCCTTTCAGTGCAGTTCCTCCTCCCAGCGCCACGTGCGATGCGCGCTTGACGCACGGGGGGCGCTCTTGCTCTTCCGTCTCGCCGTTGAGCAGAGGAGGGTTGCTGAGCGTCTGGAGAAAGGTGGTGGTGGTGTTTTTTTTGTTTTTTTTCTTCTTTTTTCTTCTTCTTCCTCTTCTTCGGCGGTTGAAAGGAGGCAGAATAGAGCGCCGGGGAGTCCAGAGGTCCGAGTCGGGGGGCCCCTGAAACTCAGAGAGAAGGAGGAGTGAGGAGGTGCTGAAAGGGACTCGATACCGCCCCCACTCCCCCCCCCCCCCCCCCAAAAAAAGAAAGAGCCTGGAAGAATCGCGCTCCGTCAGTGCGCCCTGCCTGCCAGTCGGAGGATGGGGATTTTTTTTTCCCATTCATCCACGTCCCCTTTTTTTCCCTCCTCCTCCTCCTCCTCCTCCCTCCTCCTCCTCTCAAACAAGCCAGTCGGTCTGTCAATGTGCTGCGAGCATTAGGGCAAGTCAAACCAGTGGGATTTTTTGAGGCAAGAGAGACGGATGAGATAACCAACGAAGCGCTGTGTGGGGTTTTTTTTTTCTTCTTCTTCTTCTTCGTCGCTCCCCCCTCCTCCTCCTCCTCCTCCTCCTCCTCCTCCTCTGGTCCGAGGAGCGACGCGTCCGGCAGCTCTCCAAATGATGCGCCGCATCAGATAGGCGTCAATTTTTTTACTCTCTCCTCTCTCTCCTCAACCTCGGGGAGGAAACCGATGCGCACAACTCGCATCTTATTTTCTTCCTTTTTTTTTGGTTGTTTTTTTTTTTAAAACAATCACTCGACAAGTTTCGCGTCGGCCTTTTTGTGCGACGCCACCGAGAGCGAGGGATGCTTTTTTTTTTCTTTCTTTTTTTCTAGCTCTTTGGTTTCTTACTCTCAGTTTTCTTTGAATTGATTTCTCGGACTTACTCGCCGATCTGGATCCTGGTTTGGTTTTTGGTTTGGTTCTTCCTCTTTTTTTGTGTGTGTGTGTTTTTCTATAATCGTTATTTCGCTGAAGGATTTACAACCCGCGTGTTTTCTGCCAAGAGGAGAAGAAGGATTGTAAATGCGCACTGACTGAGCCCACCGAGCATCAACGCGTCTTTCACGAGGATGGAGCCGTGGACGCGAGTGACATCTTTTCCATTTTAAACGCTTTTATTTCTCATCTTCACACGTTCGTTTTCTTTTCTTTCATATATATATATATTTATATATATATATATATATTTGTTTGTTTGGCCCGACCTGACCACGTTTCTCCTCGCTCCAAGCCCGACGCGTTTGGAAGGTAGATCCTCTTTGCGGCGGGGAGCAAGGTAATGGGAGAGAAATCACCCAGAGTCGGCTCAGAGAACAAGGGAACATTGTTCGGAGAAAGACAATTAGGGCGCACCGAGAGGCAGCAGAAATAGCTCCCGGGTGGCGATACGTTTCCCCGGGCACGATTTCGATTTCAGCGGGAGTTCAGTTCGAGCCGAGGAGCACTGCTTTGGAAGAAGAAAGAAAGAAAGAAAGAAAGAAAGAAAAAAATCCCGAGGACTAATGACAAATTAATGGGAAAGTCATGGGATTGGCACTGAAATAGTACGGGGTCGAGGACGCGCAGCAGAAAGAGAGAGAGAAAAAAAGAGAGAAATAAAGAAATAAAGCGTCGCGTTTTCCTCTTTCTGCGGGGAGATCCAGACGCACGGATTGGAAACAAGTTTCTCCCCGAGTCCAGCCTGTCGGTTCGATCCCCCACCTCCCCTATCGCGCAGTTTTTTGATAAATCGTGGATGCATGAGGTCGCGCACACAGCGGGCTTCCACTCCACACTTTGACTGCCTCCACCTATAGCCTGCTCGGCTGTGGTCGCGCACCCATTGTTTTGAGAGTCGCGCAGAAAAGCCCATCCACTATAAGAAAAGAAAGAAAAAAGATTCTCGTTCATTTCTTTCTTTTCTTTTTTCATTTTTCTAATAAATGGGGCTACATATGCTGGGCGTCAGGGTTGAAATGGCGTGTCGAGGAAGTGGGAATGGATTGGGGATCCTGCTGATATTCTTACTGGATTTACTGGGGACGGCGGCCAGCAATATGGAGCCCATCTACTGGAATTCCCTGAACGAAAGGTAAGAGAGGCTTTTCTTTTCTTCTCTTTTCTCCCCCCCCTTTTCCGTTCACCGCTCGCTTCTCCGCAGGTTTGAACTTTATGTTTCCTAGCCCAGGGGAGAGAAGTGAGAAGCGATCGAGTGATCAGTTTGAGAGAAAGGGGAAAAAGAAGGAAAACGCGACGGGCAAACTTGCCGTGCGTAATGGATGCAGAGTCAGAAGGGGGGGGAACAGCGTGAAGTTCAGAGTTCAGGCCTCCGGAGGATTCCTCTGATTTGTTTTTATTCCTCTGCTTTCCTCGTATCGTCTCGCCATCGCTGTTTACACTCCCAATACAAACAGCGTAATATGATAAATGTATGCACTTGGAAGCTGGAACAGGCTGCTGCGTCTCACAGCTGGTCCGAATTTGTCACACTCGCATTGATTATTGTGTTGCGTGCGTGCGTGTGTGTGTGTGTGTGTGTGTGTGTGTGTGTGTGTGATCCAGCTGCAGCTCGTCCCCGTACGCTGGGACACATAGGAGCAGTGTGTAGGATGATAAAGACGTGTGTGATGCTCTAATTGCTGGTGCCGTGTGACCTTGATTAAGACGCAGGGGGGGCCACCACCACCACCACACGCACACACACGCACACCGGCCCCGCAGGCCTTTGTGCGCGTCTGCCCACCCGGGCCACGCACATTTGCATTTTTTATGTGTTTTTTTTTTTTTTTTTCTACCTTTCCCTCTGGAGAAGGTGTCAGGCATTAAGCTGAGGAAATGTCATTTTAAACACCTCCAGGTCGTCCGGCATTAACGACCGACACCACTTTTCTCACACCTCTGCCAATTTCCCTGCGTCTTGAATAGACGCCCGGTGGCTGTGGAGGAGGAGGAGGAGGAGGAGGAGGAGGAATAACAAGGCGGCCTGTATGGAGGTGACACCAGGCAAAAAAAAAATAAAAAATCCTGACTTCATTTCAGGGGACAAACTGGGACAATGATATTTTCCTCCGCTTAATAAATAGAATATGTAGGCCACCAGGGTACGGGCGCTGATCCACAGTGGCTCCCACTCCTTGTGACTTTGCCTAAATTACTCGCTTAATAATACAAAAAAAAAAAAAAAGACTCTGGCTTCCTCTAGGCAGCCTACAAACCTCACCAATCACCCCCCCCCAGCTCACACCCATGCCACAGGCTTCTCCACACGCTAACAGGTTTTTTTTTTTTTAATGCATCCAAGTGCTGTAGGCTACGGCCCTGCCCCGGCTTCTCCCCTCGCCTCTCCACAGATGTGACTGTGCGTGGGCCCCCACCCCGCTGTGGAGCCAGGCATGAAGCCCTTAATGAGGGCTTTTTGTCAGCGGTGGGTGGATTCGCCCGACAGGGAGTAGGGTTTGGACACGGGAGGGTAATTTTCACTGGGAAGCTAACAGCCCGGGCTTTTCAGGCCTTACAGGTGATTCCACGCCATTGTCTCCTAATGGAGTTTAGCGTCACAGGTGGGTGTCAGGGCTTAGCAAACGGGCCTGGCCGGGCAATTAGAAGGGCGGTGGCTTTGACGCCGGCCTCATATTCATTTCCACAGATTTGCTCGCTCATATATTCAAAATACAAAGCCTATTGTATACTATGAGGCTTATTCCTGAAGCTTACCATTCATAGTTAATCAGCTTAGTCATTCCTCCTGTTTATTTTTTTTTTTTCTTGGCCCTTTTTTTTTTTATTTTAAACACACTTCCCTGTGCTTGTTTCTCCTTCCCTACGTGTCGAGAGCAGAACTTTTACTTTCAGCTGCCTCGGGGCGAAATAGGTTTTTGGCCCTGGGCTGAAATATGTTAAGAGCCCGCGCTTGTCCAAACAGCGCGCATCTTCCAAGGCCAGAATCCCGGAGCCCACACACATCTGGTTTGTACTCCTGAAATGAGGCGAAAGAAGTAAGCAGAGGCAGCGGTCTGTATCAATCAGGCGCAGGGCCGGCACGTGTGGTTCACGTCTCGTCTGTGTAGCAAGCGGCCTGTCACGCTGTTAACCTTTGGACCTCCGCTGGATGCGCCGCTTTTGAAGTCCAGACCGTCCACCTGTAGCCTCCGCTCCACCTCTTCCTCCCATCTTCCCTTTTTTTTGACCGCCTCCTTGAGCAATCCCCCTCCACCTCTCCTTCCTTTATGTATGTTTCCAATGCCCTCCTTCTGTCCCCGGCTCCCTCAACTTCATCTCTTGTATCTTTTCCCCCTCCTGTCACTTTCCCCCCTCAACGTCTGTCTCTATCTTCTATCTCCACCCCCCTCTTCCTCCTCCTCCAGTGCAGTGACCAGACGTAGCAAATTGGAAACATGTGTCACATCCAGCCACTAATTATGGCGCTACAGCAGCCACCGACACACTCGAAGATGTGTCGGGAGGGACGGAGGTGAAGAGGAAAAAGGGTGGTGGTGGTGGGCAGGGGGGCACAGACTCTACCACCTGATTATTTCCTGGATTACACGATAATTATGATGTTGGGGCTGACATAAGTTGCGGTGAGATATGGTTCGGAAATGCTCGCAGCCATCAAGCGCTGCATCCACCCTGTTTTTTTTTTTTTTTTTTTTTATTGACCGCTCCATCAGTTGAAATTACTACAGGCCCCGGCAGAAAGAGGAGAGACAGAGTTGTACAGAGAGGAATATAAACAGAGACAGGTGCCAGGAGGTGAATGAGAAACAGAAGGAGCTGTAGAGAGAGCAGAGTGGGGGAGGGAGGGAGGGAGGGAGGGAGGGAGGGTGTGGGGGGGGGAGACAGTCCTAACCCTAAGTAAATCAATACCAGTTAAGTCTCAAGTGCCAATACAGGTTCTGCTTGAGGAAGAGGGAACTGAACCAGAACGATCACCTTGGGAAGAGCTTCCCCGCTCAGACATACATTATCCTTATCTCAGCATCTCCTATTATCGGCCTTACACGGCCGCCCTAATGAAAGATCGAATCTTACATTACTGCTCCGGAGTTGGGGCGGGAGGGGGAAAGCGGGGTGGCCGAATTGGAGTGGGGTGCCGCTGGGGTGCTGCTGGGGGTGGCACTTGCAACACACACGGGATCAAGGACTTGTAGGTCACGGCGGTGGACACGCGCACACACGCGGAGAAAATGAATTCACGTCGAGAGAATGTTGGCTTCGGTCACCCCCGCTCTGATCGCAGCATATGGAGTTTTGTAGTTTTTGGCCCCTCTGCGAGTTTGATTTCAAGCGTCTGTTCTTAAGGCCAAAAAAACCTCTCGTTCACCCCCGCCTTCCTCCCGCACACCCTCTCTTCCTCTTCCCCTCTCTTTTCCATACTTTAGCAAAGCGGCTGTAGATTATTGTAAACGGCTGCTGAGGGTGGGCGCCCCCCACCCCACCCCAGCCCCGCTCGCTCGGCGCTCCCGGTGACTTGTAATACAACTATTCCCCCCTAAGATCCACATTAAAATTTAATCCCCCCTTCCCTTTTCTCAATAATTCATTAATCGCTGGCTAATTGGCGCCGGATAAAAGACTAGCTAACTAGGCTAAGTGTTTCAAGTGCAAAAAAAAAAAAAAAACAGAGAAAAGCCTCACACCCCCCCCTCCCCCCCAAAAAAGAAACGAAATCACTGGAAATCTTCTCGGCGAGGGCATTCTGGGACCGGGTGGAATGAGTGTTAGTGGGTCAAACGGGGTGTCGTATCCAAGGAGCAGCATTCCTACACCCGTTTACTGATCGCCTGTGTGTTCGAAGCGCCACACCCGGTTTCACCCCCACGCCCACCCCCCACCCCCCAACCCCCAATTGGAAAAAAAAAACAAAAACATCCACCCGTAGGTTTCCCATTCATGAATAATGCATGCGTGCACCGAGGCTTTTTTCTGGGCTGTGTGGATAAGTAAGCAGGAGCCTGTAAGCCTACATGCATCCCCAGGCTAAATGATTAGAAAACATCCACTAGGTAGGGTTTTTTTTTAAGGAGCGAGGGGGTGTTAAAGCAAGAGGAGGAATATGGAAAAGAATATGAACTGGGCCGCCCGTTAACGTGAGCGGGCAGCCCCCGCCCCCTGCACCCCGGTTCTCTCCCTGCCTCCCCCTTCCATCTCCCCCCGGTGAAAAAAGAGGAGTGTGTGTGTGAGTTTACGAGCTGAGAGCAACAGGAGCTGTGAAAAGAGGTTTCAGCTGATGTGGCAGAATGGAAAAGGCCAGGGGAAGGGAGAGGGGAGCCAAACCGGCCAGAGGCTCGAATCTCTTTCTTTCTTTCCCTTTTTTCTTCTTTTCTCTTTCTGTCTCTTTTCTTTTGGGCATTGCAGACGGACGCGCAGCCGTGCAGCTGGGCTGTGAAAGATACAGGCGGGCCCGTCGCAGACGACAGACGCCTGCACACGAACGCGTAAACGACCCTCGGGGGGCTCGACCTCCCCTCCCATCTATATGTCGGACACGGCGTGTTAAATGTGTGTGTGGTCCCAGTGTGTCTCCTGATGTATGAAACACACGCTGCCCGTATGAGACCAGAAGCACAGGAGGGCAGATGAGCACACACACACACACACGCGCAGGAGAGGTGAGGAAATTGGCAGGCGTCACGGGCTGTTGTTCCACTCGGAATTCATTCATTATTTTATCACTCGATTATAAGTTTATTTGGCAGGGGCAGCGCACATTCATCAACATCATAACAGCCATAAAGCGGTGTTGTAAATATGCTGGGGTTAGCTAAAGAACTAATTTACTTCCCCCGAGTCCCCCGGGGCCTCAGAAGTGACTTTGGGATTTTGGTAATTGTTAAAAGTGCTGATGATTAGGACGAGGGAGATTAAAAGCGCGTGGCTGGCTGACTCGGTTCCCGAAAAAATGTTGGGACGCATGCGGGAACAAGCGACTTTGTCTCCCTCGGGAACGCCTGCGTGCACACGGACGCGCTCACGCAACAATGGATGGAGAAGGCTAGTGGCTAACGGTAATCCAGGCCGCGGGTCTGAAGGGGGTCACATGTGGCCCGGCATCACTGGGCAGATTGCCCCCGGGTGGCTGAACCCAGAGCCCCCTTAGCAAAAGCCAGCCAACACACACACACACACACACACACACACTGGCCTCTCATTAGCTTGCTTCACAGCACACCCTGCCTAAGCAGGATCATCCAATCCTCCTGGCAGCATTTGGACTGGGCCAGGTCAATCCTCCTCCCCCGGGTGACACAGAGAAGCGGACTGGGGTGGGTGATGGGGGGGTGAGAAGCCCGCATGAAAGCGTATATGGAGGCCAGCCGCTGTCACACTCTTCATCACCTTCTCTATCCTTTCTTTTTTTTTTTTTACTCACGTTACTCACTCTCAGCCCTCCCTTCTCTGCTGTCATCCCTCCATCCTCCCCTCCCTCGTGCTCTTTAGTCGTGTTTAGGCTCAGTATCTGGGTTGGGCTCGTCTTGCAAGCCGCCTCTGTGGCTTCGGCTTCATTCCAGATAAGCGGGATAGCAGCGGGAGGGAGTTGACTCTGTTGTCATTTCATGTGTGTGTGTGTGTGTGTGTGTGTGTGTGTGTGTGTATTCTGGTTTGTGACAGAAGACGTGCTGGCATGCGTGTTTGTGCCGCGAATACTAAATTGTGTGTCAACATCTCTCAGAGCTCTGAGCCGCTCTGATGCACGCCACGAGCACTTGCGCTGCAGACAGTCTCCTACTGATGGTGTTTCTGGCCTTTCATTGAGTCAGAAAGCATAATTTCCTTGTCAGAAAAAAAGAGAAAATGATTCAAAGATTTAGATTAGTCAGGATTTCCAATGAAGATCAACTCAATTCGAGTGCTTGCCGCATTTAAGTCCTTCTCGATCCCATCTTAGATACAGACACACGCATTCTTAAGAAGTTTTCTTGGAGATGTTTAAACCCCTTTCAAGACCTTAATGACTTGATCAGATGGAGGATTTCTTTCCCACAGTGGGTGTCGTATGGATGCTTGTCACACCTGCTGTCGCCTCAGGCGGCATCGAGGTGGAGTCCTCTTTTGCATAGCCGTACACACAGCGATGTGAAATGCAAAGCGCAAAAGCCGCGTCCTCTTATCTCCGAGTCGCTCCATTCCATTGCGCCATTTGCATCCCGTCACTTTCATCAGCGCTGGAGCTCCATCACTCCCCGCTTTGGCCGTCCTGCCCGTGGATGTCAGCGCGCTGCTCTGATTGGACGGCGGCCCGAAAAATGATTTTGCAACCGAACGTTAAAGAGGGAATGTGTGCGTGGGCGTGTGCGCGCAAGAGAGACAAATGAGCGGGATCGCTCCGGGACAGCCGTGCCTTGTCACAGCTGAAAGTTTTGGCAAACATCTTTTTTCGACCGACGCGAAGCAGGGAGGGCAGAGATGGAAGAAGTGGGTGGCGTCAGGGTTGAGATGAGGGGGGGAAAGATAGACGAGACAGGAGGAGAGCAGGGTCAGGGAAGGACACACACACACACAAAAAAAAGGCATGGAAGACGGTGAGGGAAGGCAGGTTAAGAGAGAGATGGATGGCTCGGGGGGAGCACGGCACGCTTTGACAGCGGCACTAGCCGACGTGACGCAGCCCAGACAGGGAGAGTGACTGATGATCTGTAGGTCACCACCGTGACTAGCTGCTTCCTGCTCGCGTACAACCGAGCCGGCCCCTCCATTCCTCATTACTGACACGTCCCATAATATTTATCCCCGTGAAGTCCAGCATGAAACCCGGTAAGCTTTAAAGGAATTCCTCGGCTTTTCTTTTTCTTTTTTTTTTGGGGGCAGAATGAGCTCTTTGATCAACTTAGCGTAGAGCGGTTAAGAGACTGGCAGCTGTTTCCCCTCTGTGTATTTCCTGCAGTTCCACATAAGACCGAGATGCCGCAAACTCGCACACACACACACACACACACACACGGCATGCAGGAGTCGCAGGGGCAGAGACGATGCCAAATGCCTCGTAGCGCGCCGATGTGTTGATGGGGCTTGATTTGCCAAAAGCCAAGTCGATTCCTTTAAAAGAAAAGCTCCACTGTTCCACCGTTTAATCAATATTTTAAGTTCATTGCACTCAAGGATGAAGTGTTTAGTGATTTACATTTCTGGTGAAACCCACCTTTTCTCTCGCCCACTCTCGCTGCGTTGTTGTTTCTTTTTTCTCTGATTTTCTGCGTTTCATATTCGTGGAGGATCATCACTCGTGTTGTGTTTGTAGGCGAAAGGAGGGACGATAATAGCGCGAATGCGGGCCCGTGTTTTTTATTTTTTTTTCAAGGCAGTCTGAGAGCCGCGTGTCCTTTTCAAAAGTCAGCCTTTTATTCTGCTCTATTGAGGCGACAGTCGAATGGCGTCTCTTGCTTTTTCGTCTTTGATGGATTTCATCCTGCGCGATACTCGGTGACTCCGGTAGTCCCCGGCTCTTTGATACAGCAAAACGCTCTCCGACGACCCGAAAGTTTTTTCTGGATGCCTTCCCTTTTTGAAGCGCACTTCGTTCTTGGCTGAGGTGGAACGCGGCCTCTTTGAGTCACGCTGGGGAAACAAAACAAAAAAAAACACGCCGCCAAACCTCGAAACGGACCTAGAAATGCACGGCTGGCGCACGGGCCCGTAGCTGATGGAGTGGTTACAGGTGGCGTTCCTCTTTAAATAGCTCATTTTGCATTTGTATTTTTGGCGTAAGAGGCTGTTATCCAGAGCTTCGCAGAAACACACGGAGTCCCGCAAAAGAAAGTAAGCACACATGAATCACTCTGCCCGCGAGGAGCCTGGTAACAAAGCAGAGCAAGCTACTCAGCGCTCCGGCACAGAGCGCTACATGGCTTTCATTTGCAAGGGGGGGGGCGGGTGTTGGCGCTAGGTGTTTGGCCTCTCGCGTGGGAGATGCGGAGACCTGTTACTCCAAAGCACCTCAGCTTTAAGATAATCTTTACCCGTTGACTTACAATGGGTCAGCGATGATCCTCATGCTTAAGAGGCTTTGGTGATGGGGGTGGGAGGGGGGGGAACCCTGTCCCACTCTGCCCCGCCGCGCCAACAGCCAGTCTTCTGAAAACTTGGCTCATCAATAAACAAACACATTTATTACCTCACATGAGCGCGAGGCCTACTTTCCTCTACCTTTCAGATCTTTTCTAATATTCCCCATCAGTGGCTCCCAGCACCTTGATTATATTTCCAGGCTTCACGCTTTCTTCTCATCAGATGCTGGTATGTGTGTGTGAGCACATATGCGTAGTTCTAATTAGGAGGTAAAAGACCGTACAGTGAGCGTAGTCCATCTGGCTTTGGCATTAGCCCATCATTCTTACAGTCTATGGGGAAACTGACCTTGGCTAGCTGCGCAGGGAAAATCATGCTCCATTTCCTGGGCTCTGCATTAAATATAATTTAAGTAGATTTGACGTTGAAAATGCAAGATTAAGATGGAAACGTAAGATAGGGACGAGCGGCACGGTTTTGGATGTGGAAGGTCCGGGCTTCGGTTGCCTCCTCTCAGCTTGTAGAGACCACATACTGAGATGGCGGGTGGCATATGCCGAGCGTTTCGATTTGAATTGTATTTTATTTTTTATTTTTTTACGATTTAAAAACTTCTCGCACTTGGTGGAGCGCTGGAAACTTTTGTGTCAAGGTTACCTGCTTGTGTTTCACTTATGCTGAGAGAGAGAGAGAGAGAACAGGAGCTGTGAAAGGGAAAGTGCCTCCACATTCTCCCAGGTGAACAGTTCAACATTTATACATAATGTGCTCATTCGCTTTTTTTTCGCTAAGAGTTAGATGAGAAGATCAGTGGCTTTTTTGATGTCTTTGAATGTGGTAAGGAGCTGGAACATGGAGGTGATTAACGGCAGCAGAGGGAAACGGTTAGCCCGTCTCTCTCCGACTTTCAGAAGTTCCACCTCCCAGCACGCCTAAACCTCAATTAAATGACACATATTCTGTTTATTTGTTCAGCGTCGATGTTTGGACGGCTGTTTGTTTGATTCTTTGTGGTACGCTTAGCTAAGCTAGGCTGAATTCTGACCTGACTCTGCTAACATGCGCTTAGTCAGCTTAGAGCTGCATGCTTAAAGTCCCGGTTTCTGTATTTAGACAATACGACTTTATGATCAGAGTCGTCTTAATCAGTTGGAAGTTGGCTGATGTAGCTTTGCTCAAGAGGGTCCACGTCATGTACATTTTGTCATCAGAGGGTGTAAGGGCACTTCCAGTTTGATTGTACCGCATATACTTGCCTGGACAGCAAGCTAGGGAATACACCTGTGTGGTATATGTCCAGTATGAACTGAACTGTGAGCCTGTGGTGATGAAGCCACATGTGTATGCTCCTGTTTGGGAGTATGCATTCAGATTTATGAGGTTGGAAGTCAGCAGCTTGACTCGCATACACGGCAATATCTCTCTAAAGTTAGCTAACTGAAGCTAGCATTAGCCGCCATTAGGTAACGGTCATGTCAGACGGAACCTGTGAGTGTGCTGAGATGAGCAAGGGAAGCATTTTGTTGCTCATGAATGGGACTTTTTTTTTTCATGCAAGGTTAAAAATGTGCAATTTTCCTGTTTAAAAAAGGGAAACAAAGAGTCGGGTCTCTTTTGGAAATCAATTTACATTGTTTCCTTTGGACTGCGATGATCCAGCCTCCCGGTCTTTTTAAACCTGCCTCGGATAAACTAAAAAAAAAAAAAAATGTGCGTCTGTCAGGCTAAAAACAAGGGCTTTGCTTCTCCCATTTCCCCGAAGAGTGGACGCATTGCCGCTGAAAGCGTTTCAACCTGAAGCGACGATTTAAGGCCGAGTGCAGGAGTAAACTAGCTGACTGCCTCCAAATGGTCGTGTTTTTGGCAGCGCGCGGAGTACAGCGCGGCGCTTTTGTTGTCTAGGACAAGCAACTCTAACAAGATCCATCTTGCACAGAAAGAGCGCTGAAGTGGATTGTTGCTGCCCCCATCCACATGCCATCATCTGATACCCCGGCGCTGGCTATAATACACGACTCAGAGACGCTTTTTTTAAGCGTTTTTTTGCCCTCCTTCGCTCTCGCTTGCCTTTTGTCCTCGTGTCTTGCAGTCAGCGTTTGCACACACCGACGTTAGTATACACTGGCATACACACACACACACAGCCAGGCATGCATGCACACAGTGGAGAGCTTGTATACACACACACACACACACACACATACTCATGCATGCACAGATGAAAAATGTTATTGCTCTCAGTGCTGGAAAAAGTCCAAGTGGAGGGGTTGGGTTTCTTCAGAGGTACCCCCCCCCCCAACCCCCTTTCTCCGTCAGTAGCATATCCCTCACTCCTTCCTTCCACTCCTCCGTCTCTACTCTCTCACTCTCCCTCCTTCACTTCGCCCTCCTCCCTCTGCTCCCCCTTGAACAAAAGAGCTCCCCCCTCCCCTTCCCCTCCCCTCCCTCCCCCTCAGCACTTCCACTGAAAGCCCTCACACGCACTCGTCTCTCCTGCTTCGCACTCTCCCACACGCACTCTTACCCCTCTCGTCGTCTGTAAAACCAGTCCACTTCTCCGCACTAATCTCCCCCCCCTCCCTTCATTTCTTTTGTCTTTCCTTTCACTTTCTCTCGCGTCGCCTGGCTCACCACCAGTGTAAATTTCCTCCTCTCTACGCATCCGAGCCGTTATCATGTTACAGCTAGTTGGCAGACGCTAAAATGTATCCCCTCTTTTTTTTCCCTTTTTTTTGAAATTGCTCTTCTGTTCCCCCCCCCCACCAGTCTGGCTGCTTTTTTTTCTCCCTCGTTCTTCTTTGTGGGTGGTTTTTGATGTGTAGTAGTCTCTGTTTCTTCTCATTCGCTCGTCAGCGTCAAGCAGTAAATAGGTCCTCTGTAGTGAGGACAGGATGAATGATCACGATTGCCTATCACTGCGGTGTCGAAGTAATTTGGGAGCGACTGTGAACCGGAGCTCGGCCTGCACGCATGCACACACACACACACACACACACACACACACACACACGCATGTGCATGAGCAGATGCACCGCTCCCTCAACATTCCCTGGAAATCAGGAAGCCATTCCCTCATTAGCTATCCCGTCTTCCACGCTGCCTTTCCAAACAATCTTTCTCTCGTAGTCTTTATCAGTCTTGCTCTCCATTGGGGTGCAGCTGTATTGCAGGTCCCCTGCCACAGGAGTGGTGGTGGTTGGGGGGGGAAACAAAACAGATGGAGTGCCCTCCTTTCTTCCCTTCTTCCTTTCATCCCCCCTCTCTTTCTTCCCTCGCTCCCTCCTTCCCCACAAAGAAAATCAAGCCAGAAGAATGCTTTTTTTGGGGGGGGAAGGGGGAGATGGGACAAAAGCAGTCCCTTTTCGACAGTCTCTCTCTTGTGCTCCTTGGGTTTTGGGTTGATGGATGGGTGGCAGTGTGGGTCACTGTGCCGAACATGTGCGCTCCTGCACCTCGTTGGCGTGACGCTTGATTGTTGTTAGATAACGCTCTGGCAGTTTTTTTTTTTTTTTGGTGTCGGATTGGAAAGCTACTCGTGTCGGCCCGAGCTGGCTTACGCACACAGCTGCTGTGGTGTTTGTACTCCCCCCCCCCCCCAGCCCCATTTTGAGTGTTTCAGTAAAGCCACTGGTCCCAGTTAGGCCCAGCCCATCTGGAGTCCTGGGTGGCCGTTGTACTAGTGTGTGTGTGTGTGTGTGTGTGTTTGTGTATGTACACAGCTGAGCATTGCAACACGTCCAGTCCTCTGAGGTGTGTGCATTCTGGCACTTGGTTAATCATACACGTTATCTGATTTCTGAAAGCCTTAATATAGTTTCTGAGTGGCCAAACAATGCCACTATTGAGCGTGAGCAAGTGCCGCGATTCGACTGTATTTTTTTTTCTTTTTTTTTTGTCGTTATCTCCTTTTTAATCAAAACCTTTGCTTTCTCCTTATGTTTCGTCTTAAATGTAATCACTCTTGTGATGGGCGAGCTAACTCCATTATGGTGGTACTTAGCTAGAACAAAAGAACTCACTCAAGGTCTTGTTTAAGTGCCTCTGCACCCTCATGATGCCCTCGCATGCTGAATAGAGCGAGTTTAACGAGTGTGTGCGCTCGCCTGTGTGCGAGCGCGGTAGTGTGGATGTCAGGCATGCGTCATGCGTGGGTTGCGTGCGCTTGTGTACATGCCCTGCGTGGGTTTGTGTACAGCCCCCCCCCACACACACACACACACACCCCACCCCTCCTGACGCTGCTCATCCAGCACCACCACCACCCCACCTCCATCACCGCATTAGGCATTATTTGCAAAACAACACAATCATGTGAGACAAAGCGAGGTTTCTGGGCGAGCATGAAAAGAGAGAGTGGAAGCGACAGAACCTGGCCTGTACCACTTGACCCTAGCGAGGGGTGGGGGGGGGGGGGGGGGTGATGAGGTGGTGACGAGGTGGTGTGTGTGTGTGTGTGTGTGTGGAGGGTGTGGGGGGGAGGTGTTGTAAGCCAGGGGAGAGATAATCCATCCAGTCATGGCGGCCCCCGTGTGCTCGGGCTCTAGCGTGGCGCACTGGGCTGTCAATCACTCAACAAAGCTGTCTGCAAGGGGATTATGAACCTGCGGACCCTCCCTCCTCTCCCTCAAACCTCCCTCTTTCTCCTCCCAATCGCCTTTTCCCCTCTCTTCTTCTCCCCATTCATCCCCCCCCCCCCATTCTGTCTCCTGGCCCCCCCCCCCCACCTTCAAACCTGCCTGTCAGTCCACTTGTCCACTGTCCTCCTCACAACAAAGTGCGTCATCCTCCTCCCCGGCACACATTTCGCTTTGCTGTCTGAAGCTTAGTTTATCTTCAGCCTTCCATCCGTCCTCCCTCTGTCCTCCGTAAGCCCTGTTTCTCTCTCTCTAAACCCCCCCGCCCCCCGCTCTTTCTCTATCTCTTCGTCCCAACCGTGCGTTATTGCTCACCTAGACAAGGGACAGGTGTTTGTGTGTGTGTGTTTGTGTGTTTTTAGGAGTTGACAGGTGTCCCGTACTCCTGAGGAAAACTGGCCTGGCCTCCACACACAAAAGGCAGAACTAGAAAAACAAGGGGAGATGAGCACAAGTGCAAATAAGTAGCTCATTCCACAGACACTAAACATCTACTTGTTTTTTTTTTGCGCACAGACCTTTTTTTTTATTTTTTTATTTCCCTCTCCTTTCCTTCCCTTTTGTGGCCTTTGCACCCTCAAAGCACACACATGCGCTGAGCTGTCGTCTGGCTAAATGTCACCTCTCCTATAAATGTGACGAACGGCTCGCGGCCCTATCTTATCTCGCTGTCCTTAACCGTGCCGTTTTCAACCCAACCACCGGTCCCAACGGCTCCCGCAGGTGGCGGCGGAGGCCCCTCCCCCTCACGGTCACCCTCCGTTACTTCCCCCAGCTTTGTTTTAGTTTTTTTTTCCTCATCGACTATCTCTCCATCGTACCCGTTCGCTAAATGTCTGTTTAGCTTTAAACGGCTGTCAGCGAACACGACGAGCTTTCACTCCTCACCTCCCCGAACCGGTTTTGCTCACCTGCGGTCCTGTTTTCGCCCACTGTTTACAATATTCGGCCTCCACTGTGCGTGCGCCATCTCTAGTTTTTCTCCGATAATCTGACCGACGATCTGCTCGCCCAGTAGGTCACGTTAACTGGTTAATCTGCCCCAATCCTACGAATAATCTCGCCGCTTTAATCCAACATCCAGCAGTCGGCAGGAATGAAGATTTTGTCCCTCTCCGAGAAGCGAAAAAGAGATTGAAGGGTCAAGGCTTTTACGGTTCCAGACCAACTTTTTGATTAAAGTTCTGTGTAATTTTCAGGTTGGTATTAAGGGCTCACATTTTTAGGTCAGTTGTTTTTCCTCAAAGACCTTTTTTTATGACATTGGAAAACCTCTGTAGAAAAACAGTATGCTCAATTCCTCTTTCATTTTCAGTATTTTGCCAAAAAAGACCATTTTTTGATATTTTAATTCATTTCTTCATGGCCAAAAGTCCCATTTATTTTTTTAAATTTTTTTTGTAAGATTCGATTAACTTTTTTCTTTTTTTTTTTTTCCCCCTCGCCACAATTTAAAATCTAATTTCAGTTTATCCAAAAAGTGTGATTCATGGCTGGAATTAGACTTCTTGTTCACGATAATAACCCTGAAGGAGACCGTGATGCAAAGAAACTTTAGTTTATAAAAAAAAAAGAAAACAAAACAAAAAAAACCACACGCAACAAATTGATGGAGAGATTTTAACAGCCATTCATTTCGCCGTTGGGAGAACGAGACTCGACAGCGACGTGGAGGGAAAGTGAGGGGGAGAAAGAGACAGAGGGAGAGGGAGGGAGAGAGACTTAATGTGGGTGACAGGGTTGTTATCTGGCAGGCAGCTGATGGTTTTAACAGCTGTATTATCTGCTGCATCTTCTATTGGATTAAGCTTCATTCTCTTACACGCGCCGCTCTCTGATTGACGCCGTGATTAGAGACATCCGCTGGCTGAGATGCGGAGACGGAGGGAGGGTGAGGAACGGGGAAAGAAGGGTGAGGAAAGGGCTGAGGAACGGTGGGGGGGCGAGGGTGAGGAGCGTTCCTTCAACTGGGACAATAAGTGCGATAAGTGCTTCATAGTGCCGTTATTGTGATTATATTCTTTTAAACGGCGCCGAATGTGTCCATATCTTGTCACGTCGATCTTGTTGTATTCACCGCGTTTCAGGGCTGTGGCTGACAATTTGTCGTCGGCTATAAAACGTCAGAAGATGGCTTAGAATGTCGAGATGTATAATTTGCTGTCGTAGCGCAAAGGAAGTGGGAAAACATTTACATTTAAAGGGTAACTCCGCCAATTTCATACATTGAGGTTTGTTTGTGTAAAGCCTTTCGTGGCTCCCTGAGGAAGCTGCATCATCAGCTGATTGAGCGCCTCCAGTGATGCTCAAGTTGGATTGTGGGTAATGCAGGCACATGTCCAAAAAATAACCAAAAACTGTCCAACACGGATCAACAGTTTCAAGTGGACTGTTTTTCAAAACCTGGCACCTGTATTACCCACAATGCAATTGAGTGGCATGACTGGGGACTATTTTTCCTCTGGATCCACAAAAGGCTTGATAATGCTTTTATCACGTAGCTAGGCCCAGACTCAGATTGTTTAAAAAGACCAATTGGTGACCAATTTAGTTGTTGACACAGAATCCATTAATCATTGCAGTTCTACTGCATTCAGTACGGATGCCTCAGAGTGGAAGGATCTCATGGTTTGTAGGTGTGGAACCTTCAACGTGAGCAGCAGAAGTTCAGTTTCTATCAGCAGACACAGCGTCGCAGGTGACGTGGAGCTGTCCGTTAGCGGTAAATCAGGATGAGGCCGTCGCCTCGAGGCCACAAAAGTGCTGAGACCTGAGACTTTCACTTTTGCCTCTTGTCATCACGTGAGACACAGAGACGCAGCTCGTTTGAGAAGTCCACAGCAAACATGGCCGCCCTCTGCTGCAGCAGCGCAAAACACACGTGCTCGCGGGCTTGGCTCGCTTCGGCTGCCAGCCCCCCCGGACCAACGGAAGCATCGGCCAAAATCCGCTCGTTTCCTGCCCGAACATGCCGCGAGAGGTGAAAGGCGAGGGGTGACCGGAGGTGCGAGGGGCGATATGTGGTCCGACTGCTGGATGAGAGCTTAGCTTTCTGCCAAGCGCCTCCGAAATCCTCCAGCCATAAATAGTATCAAGCAGGTAATTTGTGGACATGAAGTACTACCAGTGTTTTGTATTACGGATTAGCAATTCACACCCTTAAAATGAATAATTCGCACGGATAATTCGAGAACTGAACGTGCGTGCGATTCAGGCACCTGGTTCAGAGTACTGGCAGCACTTTCTTTTTTTACTCCAGCTCAAGAGCAGATGAGGAGCAAAGACAGAGGAGAGAGACGAAGGGAGAGAGAAGGGGGGGAGAGGCAGAGGGAAGAGAGAGGGTTAAGAATTAAAAAAAAAAAGAAGAAGAAGAAGAAAGGTAAAAGATGAGAAAGTGTCATACCTCTTATTAGAAACTGTGACTCTGATCTATTTGGTCTCATCTCACACCTCCGCCTTTGCACGAACGCTCTGTCTCTCTCTCCTCTCCCTCTCTCGCATCTTTTTCGTTACCCCTCCCTCCCTCCCTCCCTCCCTCCACCCCACCACCCTCTCCCATTCTCTCCCTGCACTTCCCCTTTGTCGCACTTGTATCTATCTCTCGCTCCTTCTCACTCTTTCGCTCTTTCATAGCCTGCAGTCTCTCACCAGCAAAAAAAAAAAAAAAACTTCTCATGCTCAGTTTGGTGTGCAGCCTGTCAAGCTTGCTTTGAATACACATGCGCGTGATTGCACACACACACACACACACACACACACACCGGTATATACTTGTATAACTCTAGCATACAGCCAAGGGAATAATAGAATCAAGGAATACTCTGAGATAAAGCGGAGAAGGGGGGCGAATAAAAGGATAAAGCAGACTGAGAGGGATAGAGAGCTTCATATTATTAATTTAGCTGGAGAAAGAGAAAGAGAGGGAATTTCTTTCAATCCCTCCCCCTACACCGCTGCTTCCATAGAGCTCTATAGTGGCACACAATGGGGAGATTGGAGCAGGAGGGGTGGGGGGGGTGAGAAACAGAGAGGTAGAGATAATCCATCCTGCTCTATAAACCGTGGAGTTAACTGTTTCAGAGCGCCCGCTTTTATTCCTCCGTCATCGTGGCCCTCGATCTAATTTCTGCCCATCTCTCCCTCGCCATCTCTCGTTTGCTTTAACTCAATCTCCTCTCTCTCCCTCTCCCTCTTCATCTCCATCCCTCCCGTAGCTCCTCCATCTACCTCTCCGCGGGCTCTCTCCCTAATCCGCCGACATTTCTTCCAGACCTATAGACTACAACAAACCTGCCCCACACCCAGCCGAGCATGTGTGTGTGTCTGTGTGTGTGTCTCTGCACACACGGCTCTTTGTGTCCTATACGCATGCATCACATGCCAGTGTATGATTTCGGTGTGCGGTTCAGAGTGTATGTTGGCAGTTGGCAGCCCACTTGCCCGTCGAATTTGGCAGAATATCTCCTCATCTGGCACGGGAAGAAGGGAGGGCGTCCCACAGCGAGGGATTACACCGACTTACGCGCACACACGCACACACATTTATTGGCACATATTTGCACACTAAGAAATGCAAAGCCCCGCGCTTTCAGCCACACACGGACTTATTTTTATTTTTTTTTCCTTTTCGGGCGGCGCGCTCCATCCAGGAGCCGGGATATCAATTTCTCTAAATTTATTAGCGAGGATCACGGGCTGAAATAAAACAAAGTTTCGAGAGAAGTTCAGTCCCTTGAAAAAAAAAAAAAGGTGGTGTACATCACTCCTGGGGGCTTAATACGTCGGAGGGAGAGTAAATATTTTTATCCACATGCAGGGAGAGGTCGACACTTCTTTATGCTGCTATAAACCGGGGCTGTCTCGGCAGGATGTGTGTGGACGTTGCGAAGCCGCTCTCCTGCCCGACGAGGAAGCGAAATGCCAATGAAATGCATTTCTGTAATGGGCCTGCTGACAGTGCAGCAGCTACAAGCGCTGGGAGGAAATAGTCTCCAGAAGCCTGTTACTGTAAAGTGTTTCTTTGTCTCCAAAGAGAGATGGAGGGAGCTGGTGGGAGGAGGGAGGGCCGGCGGGGTGGCGGGGCGGGGGGGGGGGACTGCCAGACCCAGGCCCTTTGTATGAACCTGATTGATAGGTGCGTCTGACCTTTAGCACCTCTTGAGAAATCCAACAAGTCATTCTCTCACCTTATATTTAGTCCCCTCTGTATCTGCTTCACGCACACACACACACACACACACACACACACACACTTTCAGACAGGCCCCTGGATGGAAACCTAATTCTGTCTTTTCTTTTCTCTCCTTTTCAAAAAAGTCTCCCAATTACAGCCCCTCCATTTTCCACCTCCCTTCCTCTTCCTGCCCCCCCCCCCTTTCTTAACGAGCAATCTCGTTAATGTCAGGGCGCCTTTCTCTCCTTCTCTCTCTCGTTCTTTCTCTCATTCAGGGTTTCGGCTTATAGGGAGAAAAAAAGAGGGAGACAGACAGAGAAAGAAAGAGAGAGAGAGATATGAAGAAGTGGAGATGGCGAAATCAGAGCTGCGCTGAAAGAACAAGTGCTGGATGAGAGAGGTGGAGGGGAAGGCAGGGTGTGGGCAGAGAAAAGCCAGAGCCTCCATGATAATGGCCAGACAAGTGTGTGAGATTACTGCCCTGGTTTCAGGGGGGACATAATTATATGCTACACAGGCTGTCAGAAAGAATGAGATGAGGGGGGCTGTATTTAGCGTTGCACCAGTGAGAGATTGGTGAGGCGAGGGCGATGACTAAATCTGCACCACAGCCTGTGCTGTTCCAGACCTGTGTGTGTGTGTGTGTGTGTGTGTGTGTGTGTGTGTGTGTGAGCACACGCGCATGTGTTCGCCGAATGAGTAATGTTAAGCCATTGAAAGCTGTAAATTATTCAGAGGCTTCATGCATGGAAACATTATAATTCCATGTCTGAGTGTGAATTACCCTCCGTTTTACCCCCAGGCACATATCTCACTCTAGCCCAAGGCCTCATGGGAGATTAAAGGGAGTAAATACTATGGTAGCTGGACCAGCATATAAACCACATGGAGTGGCCAGATATCCCAGCAGGGATGTGGCACCTCAACTGTACCGTGAATGGAGTCGGTTTGAATCCATCTCCCTGCTTGTTATCTCGGGCCTGCTCCCTGCGCGCGAGAAGAAACGACCATATTAAAATCAGGCCCTTCTGGTGATTGGTGTCGCCTGGTTAAAGCCTGCGCTCCCCCGCAGAGACAAGGCCAGGGAGGTTTCCAATTCATCCAGTTCAATTACCGCAGGGGGGGGGGCTACACACTGGACGTTGTTTACCATCCGTGCCGTCTCTCCCTCCTTCCTCATTTGGACTCCCTTTAGCAGGAAAAAAAAAAAAAAAATTCGTGTCTAATTCTTGGCTCTATCATTGGTGACATCAGACGCCGCAAACTGTTCCTGAAAATTGTGGGCAGTTAATTCTGCGGATTATCGATCCAGCTCAATCGTAGCGGGCGCCGATTTCCGAAAAGAATGTGAATGTTAATCGCTTTCGGGAAGTGTTGAGAGTGTCACAAATGAAACTCCAGCGACAACGAAAGTTCCACAACATAAAAAAAACCCCAAGACATTTGACCAGATCTTTTAATTAGTTGAGTTTTGGGTTTCACAGGACACCCGAATTCCTGTCCGTGTGTACTGACGGTTCATCTGACCGCAGTGACTTAAATTGCTCGCTGAGGCTCTTTCGTCTTGTTGATATCATCGTTGTCACTCGGATGAAAGAATCAAGCAGCAGCGAGCATCAAACGGCGCTTTGCAACATGGACAAATCTGTGTTACATTTATTGGCGACAGGAAAGATTATTGGTGAGTCTCGTTAATATGACTTGGACCTCGGTCTTACATGAACAAGCGAACATCAGATTGTTTCAGTTAGATATCCTCACCTCTCAATAGGCGCTGCGAGTTTAAAGTGGCCATATGAAGGAATTTTACTTGAAAACATTCAAAATGAAGTAAAATTTGCCCTTGTGCTAGCTAGGGTCCCCTGGTACAAGAGCTCACGGTTATAGAACAGCTAGCTGCATGGCTAACTGAGCTAACTAGCCACAGGAAACTACCGTTGGAAGCGGTTAGTGCTCACTATTTTTTTTTAGTATGAACTTTATGTTGACAATTCTTTGAAAACGCTCACCCTGGTTTTACTCTCCATGCATTGCACCACTTGATTCACCCCCAACCTGTTGTCAGTGGCCAGAACTCAACATTGTCGACAAAAGGCTAATTTACAAGGTTGGAAAGCTGATTAAAAACATGAATCATTCTTAATGAGGGAATGAAGTCACCTTGGGAAAAAGATTGGGGCGATTACGTTTGCAGATGGGGAAAAATCACAAGTGTTGCCAAAGGAAAAAAGCTGGAGTAATAGCAAGGTAGAGTTAGCTTGCTTGCTAGCTCGCTCACTGGATGCTCAGAAGAGGTGTTAGCGGGATAAATAGTTGTATTTTATTTTCTTGGACCATTTCCATTTGTGAAATTGTAAAGCAAAGTGAATTAGACAGAACTCCAATGCGACAATATTGGCGCTGGGATGTGTGCGCGACTCTAGACTTCCCGTGTAAAGAGACGGCCCGCATTTCCATGAAGTATATTTTCCATGAAGGTGCGTCTTTGAGGCCTCTTCTTATTTTCTGACGTGAGATTTGTTCAGGCAGTGTCACGGTGTGAGACAGAGCCTCAGAGCCAGCATCTCACACCAAAAGTGTGAGATGCTGGCATCCGTTGCTAACCTCTACCGTGCTAGGCAACCCTGGAGCATGGTAATGTCGGATAATGTCGCTTCACGCTAGCTGGGACGACGGTAATACACAATTTATTTGAGGAAGGTGCTGTATTTATAGAATCGTCTCCTGTCTCTCAGCCGCCTGAAAAACCCCTGTCTCTCTCCAGTGAAAGCAGAGATGGGTTATTCTTAAAGTGGATGATGGAACACGGCTAAAAACCTACGATTGATTTATATGTTTTTTTTCTCCTGCAGCTCTTGGTTCGCTTCGGGGTCAGCGCCGTCAAAACAGGCTTTATAAAGGTCAACAGTGACAAATGGTGTGTCACCCAAGTAAACGCGGTAGAGTCACATGGTTTTATTTCCCCCTGCAGTGTGAATTTCACCTTTTTTTTTAAAAAGGCCGGTGTCATTACGCATTCAGTTCTGATGCCGCGCAGCATACAGTGTGCATGTAAAGTCAGCTGTAAACGGGGACCAAAGGTTGGCGGTTTGTGGGGGTTTCAGCGACACGTGCACCTGCAGACAGGACACAAATGCAGCTTTACGGCCGTTCATTAGGGGCTGTCTAAATGCATTGTGCGAAACGGGCCGGAGCGGGACCATTAACTCGTGTTGACACGACAAGACGAGCAAAATTTGAGTTCGCCGGAGACGCAAATTGCAACGCAAGACATTAAACATCGCCGACTGGTGATAAGCAACGGAATGTCCCTTTAATCTGCAGCTGGCGCCTCGTCACCGTGCCCTCCTCCGACTGTAGTGTCACGTTAAAAGCTTGTCCTCGCAAGTCTCGTCTCCTCGCAGCTGACAGGAACTGAAGTTTTTTGGGAGAAGCGGGGTTGGAGTTGCAGGGTGTGTGTGCATGCGCGTGTGTGTGGGTTGGGGAGCGTTGGGTGCGAGTGGGAGGTGAACTAGCACGCAGCATTAGTTCTGCTTGAGCTGATGTGTTAATTAGCCAGCCGGGTGCATAGATAATTAATGAGAATCATGATTAATGACTGTACAGTATGCATGGCTAAGGCGGAACGCGACGCACTGATAAGGCGGAAGGAGGAGGAGGAGGATCACTGGCTATTCACCCTCTGCTGAGTGCCCAGTGTGTGTGTGTGTGTGTGTGTGTTTGTGTGTGGCGGTGCAACATGTTCGCTCGTAAGTGTTCGCACATGTGAGTTTGTGCATCTGACCAGTGTGTGTGTATGTGTGTGTGTGTGTGTTGCCAGGCATGGGCGTCGATGCCAGTATGAGTTAGCAGGCATGGCAGTCGGCGGGGCTAATAACAGACTGCATCAGGTCAGGGGGGCATTTAACACTTCTAAACACACTGGCAGAGCTGCCCACTGATGCCAGATCTAAAGGAAGACCTCACACACAGATCAACAGCGGACTGAAGGGCAGCTAAATTGATCTTTTGTTCTAGATTTCCTTCTCGGGTTCTTTTTCGCCTCCACGCCGTCGTCCTCCTCGGGTTCCGTTCGCGCGTAGCGGAGCGCTTGAAGTTTACCCTCTTACGAGCGAGTTACAGAAATCCGTCATTAGAGAATCACTTGTTTTGCTGATTATTCAAAAGTCGCGTCTCATTTTTCTTCGTTCTAGCGCGGCGACCTTTCATATTTGTGACACTTAAAAGAAAGTTTATTTTAGCTGGAACTGAAATTGTGTTGCTCAGCTTGCAGGTGGCAGAAATGATACTTGATAAAATGGATATTCTTTTGCGATGGGAGTTTTTTTTTCTTCTTTCTTCCTCAAAAACATTTAATTCCATACGCCGATGAAGGTGATGTGGTATGATCAGAACTGCCGCTCAGTGGCCGATGCTTTGAACTAAGCATGGCGAGGCCTGCTCATTTGACTATCGCTCCCAGTTCAAAACGTGATCCATGTTTCTGAAACACTTTGCTCCGCGTGCGTCGTGAATTAGCAGAAAATTAACATGCAACGATTCCGATAAGGAATTAATCCACAATTGAGCACTTGTTGAGGACAAATCTGCTAGTTTCAGCTCCTCACACAAGGGGATTTAGCACTTTTATCTGTTTTACGTCACTGTAAATGTGATGTCTTTGAGTCTTGGACTGCCGATTGGTCAAAAACAAGCAGTCATGAAGCTTTATCTGAGGCTCTGTATACAAACGGGTACTTTGTTTTACATTTTATGGACTCGATGTTAATTCAAAGTTAAGTCATCCTTTGTTGCATATGATATATAATGTGTCAGTGCAGCAGTGTTATGCTTTTTGTGTGCTTATTTTCCAAAATCGAGTCTAATTCTTCTGAAGTGCAGCAAAATTCATTCATTTTTTCGGTATCGTTTAGTCCTTTTCTCTGTTTTCTGCCACTGTAAATCAGTTATCTTTGGGTTTCTGACTGCTGACCCGTCAAGACGAGCAGTCTGGGTTCTGAGAAAAAAACATGACGTTCGTTTTTTGACCTTCTGTCGATGAAATGTTAATCACCAATGGAAGAAAAAAAAAATCCTTAGTTGCGGCCCAACTAATTTATCATTTCATTTCTGCACGGCAACATCGTGTCCTTGTGGCTACAGAAACTATCCTTCAAGTGCGGATGCCGGGTTGGCGAGGCCGTGGGACGATTTTCCCACAGAGGAGATATAAAATATTACATTATTTAAGCTGATAACGTAAACTGAGTTTGCATATTAAGCAATTTCTTTTTTTTTGAATCTTATCTTAAATTCCCTGCCAGAGTGGGGTCAGCCTAGATGACTAAATGAAATTAATTTCGGGTTAAACAGTGCCCAGATAGCATTCTTCTGATTCTCATGAGGCTGAATCGAGTTGATCTCTCAGATCTCAGTGGAGAGCGGCACCGGCACAGCTGTTCAACATGAAGTATGGATCATAAGATAAATGTGTATTTTTTTGCGGATAGATGGAGACGCGTAACGGCAAACGTGACAGTCGGAGACGAGGGCGGATGCGCGGAACAAACAACTCAAACGATGCCTGGTGTTCATCTGCCGTTTGTCCGCCATGAATACTAACTCGGCGGTGACATCGGCGCCTGTGGCAAGAGGCGGTTTGACCGCTGACCGCACGCACAATCCAGGGCTTGACCTCTCATTGGTGCAACCTGCAACTTATGATACAATCTCGCCCAATGAGGCTCGGGAACAAGCGGGGGGGGGATTGGACGGGGCGACATACCACTGCTGGCTGTGTGTGTGTGTGTGTGTGTGTTTGTATGTGCGTGTTAATCTGCTTTGTCTGGCAGGATGCACCATCAGCACTCAAGCGTGACCCCTAACCTCTAACCCCCAAATAAGGGAGGATGGGGTGCCCTCCCCCACCCCGGCCCCCGACACCCATCAACAGCCAGTTGGGGCATTTTAGATCCATGGCGTGCAGAGGGAGATGATCTGTGTTTAAGGGTGTTCGTGCAAATGTGACATGTTGGAGGAAGAGGGGGTGGGGGTGGGAAAAAAAACAAACAAAAAAAAAACCCGGGAGACTGAGGAGGACGGAGACGAGAAGCGAGTGAAGAGGAAGAGACGCGGAGAACAGCGTGTAGTGTACTCTCTTCCCTCAACCTCTCCGCTCGCTCTGATGAGGAGACAAATAGCTATTGTCATCTAAGAGATGCTGGAAGAAGCGGCTCGCGCTCGCGCTCCCTTTGTCTTCCGGCTCTGTGTTAGAGAAGAGATGACAAAGGCCATTTTCATGCTCTGCGTCTATCTCTGTCACCTCCTCCTCCTCCTCCTCCTCCTCCTTCTCCTCTCACTTTTAAACCTCTGTCCTCCGGGCTGCCCTCCTCTCTTTTCTTCCTCCCCTCTCTCACGCTGAGCCTGCCATCTCTTTCGTCACGCCTTGGCCTCTCCCTTTTCTTTTTCTCGCCTTCCCCTGCTATGTCGCCGCGTCCTTGCCCTCAACCCTCCCGCCTCCCCATCTCCCCTGTCGTCCGTCCGTCTTTGACCTCGCCTTCCCTCCGTTCGTCCTCTCACCTGCCACGCTCCTCAGCCGGGGGTCGGCTTAATTATTCCTCGCTCGTCTTTTTTTTTAAAATTTTTTTAACTCGTTTTCTCCCCTCTGTCACCTGTAACCCAGCACGACGTCTCGCAGTCTGTCATCCATCCATCCCTCCTTCTGCTCTCTCCTCGCTCGTCTTCATCGTTGTTTTCTCTCCCCCCCCCAAACTTTCAGCCTATTTTTCACTCTTGCACGCACTTACGTAAGTACCGACTTCGCCGCGTTCCTCTCTAATTCCACGTTTGCTCTCGTTTTCCTGTTTTTTGTTTTTTTCTTCCCTCCCTCCCCGTATCTGATGTTGCACCTGTTTATGCGCCCGCCGCCTCTCCTTTTTCTCGCCATCTTCCTCTCACTTTTAGCTGTCAATCAACAAGTCACTGAGCTTTCTTTTCGCCTGCCAAGAACATAAACATGCACCCAATTTGAACCAGTTGCACTCAATCCAATTTCTCTCTTTGAAGGAAAAAAAAAAAAAAAAAAAGGAGAGAGTGTTGCAATCCAGAGATTCGGGGTGGCTGTGGCGGGGAGAGATGCTCGTGCAAAGGCAGATAGGAGGGGGAAAAAACTATTTCTCCTTTCCTTCACTCCCTCCGTCTCGCTCTTTCCTTCTCTCATTGTCAAGCCAGTGGTCTCTCCGGAGTTTTCCCCCCTCTCCGAAACAAAGGGAGGAATAAAACAGTATTTTTAGACCCTTTCATTTTTCATTACCATAATGATTTGGGCTTTGTAGAATCTTTTCATGTATATTTGACTGTGTGTGTATGGTGTGTGTGTGTGTGTGTGTGTGTGTGTGTGTGTTTGTGTGCTCAACAGGGTGTGCAGGGTGTTTCTTTAGCTGCACTGCCGCTTTCCCCACTCGGGAGCCCAGAGGTTGAAAAACTGAGCGCGCACGCAAACACACACACACACACACACACACACACACACACACTGCAAATCAGTCATACTCATCCCCAGCCGTGCCTCCTGTCTATTTATTCCTCGATTCATCCGATTCTTTATTTATTTTACACGCTGCTTCCTAATGCAAATAGGTTTGTCTGCTCCCTGCCGAACTGTGGCAGCAGCATGGGATCCGGAGTGTGTGTGTGTGTTTCTCCCCGTGTGTGTGTGTGTGTGTGTGTGTGTGCGCAAGCGAGTAAGTGAATCCGTGTGCACGTGGGAGGATGGGTGAGAGTTTATATGCGCGTGTGTTTGTGTGTGTGTGTGTGTGTGTGTGTGTGTGTGTGTGTCTGTGGGACCCAGTGAGTAATAGAGCCAAAGTCCTTATCTGTCACCAGAGAGCTGCCTGGCTCTCTCTCAGCTGTCAATCATCCAGCCCTAGAGACAAACACTCCGCTTCAAACACTATGAGAGGCAGGGAGAGAGAGAGAGGGAGAGAGAGAGGGATGGATGAGGTAAAAAGAAAGCAGGGAGGGGAAGGAGGGATGAGAAAAAAAGATGGGAAGAAAGGAGGAAGGAGTGCAGCGAGGGGAGGCAGGTGTGGAGGGACGGGAGGAAAGTGAAGGACAAAAGGATAGAAGTTGTGATAAAAGTGAGGAAGGGGGGGAAGGGAGGGGAGGGGAGGGGAGAGGAGGGGAGAGGAGGGGAGGAGGTGTTATTTCAACACCTCTGTTGTGTGTTCTTCAGGCCCCGCAGGTAAACGGGGAATGGAACTTTTTAAAACACTTCACCTGCATGAATTAGACAGGCCCCTTGAAAATACCCGGGCGACTTTTGAAAAAGCCACTCTTTACAAAGTAAAGTGGGAGAGAAGTGGACGTGCTCGGGCACACGCCCACACACTGCCGTGCCCGCACACACACACACACTTTCAGAAACACACACGCATTCTGCCAAAGCTATCAGCACTGAAATATTGGCATGACACACTTCAATATCCTGACGGGAGTGAATAGGATTTTTGATGACCTGGAGGCTTTCTCTTTCAGCATGTTTATGTGCGGGCATGTGTGTGTGTGTGTGTGTGTGTGCACGCTTGCGATTGCATTTATGTGTGTCTGTTTGCAATTGAGGCAGCCGTCAGCTAGCCCTAGACCCTGCCTGTCCTACTTTTTCTCGTGGACAGCATCCCCCCCCCGACTGCTTGGACTCTCTGCTCACGCGGCGGGGGCTAACTGTTGATTTTACCGCGGGGCTCCGCAACCCCTGGGTCGAGCCGGGACTGCCGCTCCAGCGCTTTCCCCTAAGCCCTTAAAGCTTCCTTCAGCCAAGATCGGGAGGAGGGTGGGGGAGAAAAAAAAAAAAGAGGGAGAGGGAGAGAGAGAGAGAGAGAGAGAGAGGGAGCAGCAAAGGGTTTGAGCCCCAAATCGCTTCAAGATGCGTTCCACTGGAGTCGGAGTAGCTGAGAATCTGGGAGTCGGGTAGCGCTGCTCGGAGCCTGTGGGGAAAGCGAATGGAAGCCAGGTTCCCATTTCGAACGGTGGATTAAGCACTGCTGCAGATACACAAGGCCCCTGTTGGGACACACATAGCAAATACACACATATCATTATATATAATGATAGTGATATACTCCCTCTGCACTTCCTCCTCCTTTGGAGTGTAAGAATTCCCTTTCTATAACATTATCCTTGACCTAATCAGGTAGCTATTTCTTATTTTGTTTGGCAAGGTTATGATTTAACAATAAAAATGATAGGACAGAACAAAACACAAATTGTTGCCACTAGAAGGAATAGTTTAGCATTTTGGGAAATGTACTTGTTTGCTGGACAGTAACTATAAAGGCAGAGATAGGACATGGTTAGCTTAGCTTAGCGGAAGGATTGAAAACAAGGGGCGGTAAGATAGCCAGGATCAAACATTTGCACGTCAGAACCTCTAAAGCTCACAAATGAACAGGTTTGTTAAATCTGCTCTAAACCTGAACCATAAAAATGACATTTTTTTTTGTAGATTTTTGTGCCATCGCCTGCTAGCCTGACCAGGACTCTCCTGTAAAGGAAGTTTTGATCTCGGTGGGATATCCTGTCAAAGTAAAGGTCAAATAAAGAAATAAAAGAAACACTTAGAAGAGGTCATGTGCAGGAACGTTGCCCAGCTAGCTGGTGGTGTAATTTTGGCAGAGCAACATAAGAGCTGTGTCAATTTTTCGTTTTACCTTTGGGCAAGAAAGCCAGAAGTGGTCCAAATTGTCATAAAAATGGTCTCTTTTAAAGAATAAAGCTAACAATATAAAACTCTATGCAACGCTTTGCAGCTATTTATATGTAATAACCTGTTTTTTTATTTGCCATATGTTGTAATGTGACTTGAAAAATGGCACCTTCCTCATCTCTCTCCGTTGCCCGTACAGGCCTGTGGCTGATTTGTTTTAGTTGTTTTAGTGCTGCTGGACTGCGTGAAGGACTCGGGTCGGATTTTGAGCGGCAGTCCGAAGGATGTGCCTTTATGCGCGTTCTCCGGTGGCTCGTCTCATCGCCTCTCTGACAGCGACGGTACCTAACGGTTGTTTGGGAACGGAGTCCACTAATATGAACGAACAACCGGCTTCCCAAAGAGTCCCACGGAGCCCCGTTTAAATAACGAGGCAACAAATTGATTCCAGTTACTGCCACCGTATCCAAACCCCGATGTCTCATTCGTGTGTGCCGTGGTGCTCCAGTGCTCTCCAGTATAGTGTGAAACTATACGTGCGTGAATGTTTCTGAGTTGGAACGTTTAGCTTTGTTGGTTTTTGGTCTTTTCATGAGATCAGTTAGACATTAGGAAAAGCAAATAACAGCAGCCTTATCTTTTCAGGTACAGGGTTTTTTTTTACGCACAACTGAACAAAGATGCACTGAGTTCATGTGCTTTCAAACACTCTGCAGCCTTTTTTAAAAAAAGAAAAAGAAAAAAAAAAAAGCTGTGTCCCAGGGGCCCTGCATTCTTGGTGGCCCCTAGGGACCCCCTATGGATTACACTGCTCTCCTGACACCGTGGCCCGACTGAGCTTAAGTTGAGTCCCCTATAGCTAAAGTTTCAGACTTCATGCACCCTGTGGCCTCCCCGGAGCAAAGTTGAGCCCCGGCACACACACACACACACACACACACACACACACATACAACCGGCCCGCCCAGGTCACAGATGGGAGAGCGGGGACCCTCCGGAGAACGCCTACATGCATGAACGCATGTGGATGCACTCAAACACACATACAGAGGGCTTTTTGGAAATGTAGGTGACCCACACTGCGGCGGGTCAGCAGCTCACCTCACTCCTTCACTCCCAGAGGGACGACTCTTGGATGGTTCTCTCTTTCATTGTGTGTGTGTGTGTGTGTGTGTGTGTGTGTGAAGCATAAAGAATGAGAAAGAGAGCCACCGCATGCATTATAACCTTCATTCCTCCAGAGTCCTGGGTGACCTAATTAAATTAGTGAGGTGGTTGGAGGGAACGAGTTGAAGCTCAGAGACTTTTCACACGCCAGGCGTAAACACCAGCTGCCACTGTCCACATATGTGTGTGTGTGTGTGTGTGTGTCATCATAAGCTATATACTTAAACTCACTAAAGACCTCACTGGGAGTCTTAGGGGCTCTGTATTTTGTGTGTGTGTGTGTGTGTGTTTGTCTCAAGGGTCTCCTTCAGCCGCTGTTGAAGGGTTCACAAGCGTAGGTGTATCTATTTCTGAACTGGGTGGGGGCTTTCAATCTCTTTGTCTCTCCCTCACACACACACACACACACACACACACACACACACACACACACACACCGAGCTGTCAGGACCCGCAGTGCTCTGTCACCACACACCTCCAGTAGACCACCTTAATGGGTCCAATCCAGACTGCAGCAAATCATCCAGAGTACATGCTGAAAAACGGGGGGGGGGGGGGGGACGAAGTGGGAGAGAGTGTGAGAGAAAAAGAGACACGGGAGCAGGAAGAAATGGTGGCTGGGGAGCGTTCAGGAGCGTGGACAGAAAAAAAAAAGAAGGAGGTGAGGGAAACTGTAGCTACGAGGAGGGACGTCAAAAGTATGGTCTTAGGTCCCCCCCCCCCCCGAGGAATGGTTCGCTCGCGCTTTTTGGAACGACTCCCTCCGTGTTCGGACACAAAATGTCCGCACTGTGGCTTAATGGCTGCTGGTTAGCGCATGTCATCACGCTCATTTTCTGACGGAAGCACGGAATACTGCCCACATTAACCGACGCCGTTGAAAAATTGCGAAATATCTGCGAGAGAGAGACGACGTGCCACAGTTTGGCCCTCAGCGGTTTCAGACGGGGAGGAACATGACAGACCGTTTAATAGTGGCTAAAATCAAGAGAAAACATTTAGATTTTTCCATCTTTTAAAACTTCCCAAAGAAAATCTGAATCAACCCCCTGGGTTTTGGATGTTGGTCAGACAAAACGGAAGTCTTGAAAACTAACTGGGCCTCACATTTTACAGACTAAAGGATTAAAATAATCAATCCCTGATTAAAAAGAAAAAAGAGAGAAATCTTTTTTGCTCTTGATTTAACAATCAACACATCAACGAGAACCTTTTTAATTAGGCGATTTTTAGATGAAGTCTTCCTTTCATCGGTGCTCTTTGAGGCCAAAAAACACGAAAGACGCATTCCACGCAGCTGACGACAAAGCTGTTTTTTTTGGCGAATTCACGAGAGGACTGTGATTTGCAGACGCACCCTCTTCACAGGACGGGGGAATCAGCATTTAAACGTAGAAGGAGAAGGAGAGAAAACGCGACAAGATGCCCTAACAGAAGCGCAGCGAGCAACGCGTGTTAGAATATTGTAAAAGAAGCGTGCAAAGGTTATACAAAGCGGAGCGCTAATGAAATGAATACTAAATCAAAGCGAAGACATCACTCAGCTAAAGGAGGAGATGTAAGAGCATGTTCCTTAAACCGCCCCAAGGGTGCTGCGCTGTGGATTTTTTTTTTTAAAAGTGCATCGTAAATGAACGTTAAATTATTGCACCATTTGTGATTTGAGTCCCATTTTCCCAGCAAATAGTCACATCTGGTTCGCTCGTGCATTGTTCCATATCTGTACCGCTGAAGTGGTAGCAACGACAAAAAAAAAAAGAAAAAGAAAAAGAAAAATCAAAGACGAGCTCCGAACAAGGCGAGGCGACACATGGTCGGCTGGAGAGGGAACGAAAGAAAGACGGGAACCGAGAAAAGGTTGTAGAGAGAGAGAGGTGGAGAATGTGAGAAGCGGAGCAGGAGGGGAGCAGATTGAATATAGAGCGCGCGTCGAACGCGTGTTGGAGGAGTCAAAAGAAGCCACGAAACGAAAAGTTCTGAGCCGGAGATGCAGGAAGCAGGAACATGAAAAAAAGAAAAAACAAAAAAACAAAAAAAAAAAGAACACGGGAACAAGGATGCAAATGAGAGAGAGAGATGAGGAGAAAGAGAGAGAGAGAGAGGGGGAGATGTTTGCTCGAGAAAAAGTTTTCTGTTGACCTGAATATAGCTGCGTTGTTCAGCTTTGTTCAAAGACGGGGGAAGAAGTCTCTCTCCGCGGTTAGTTAGCTAGTTCTACTTTCTCCTCGCGCTGCAGCTACAAGTTTCAGCCTAATGTGACACGCTCATCTGCCTGCATTGTGTCGTATGGATTGTGATGAGCGCAGCGGGAGCGAAGCAACAAGGGAGATGAAGGGTGTATGCGTGTGTGTGTGTGTGTGTGTGTGTGTGTGTGTGTGCTTTTATGGGAGAGACAATCACAGTGTGCGTCTCTGCGTGTGTGTGTGTACATGCTCTTTGCAAATGCCAAGGCATCCAGCGCGCCGCCATCCCGTGTCTCGGCGGTTATGCCGGGCGTGATGAGTACTGGATGTGACACCGACGCTGCAGCATTCTGGACCGCCTCCGGACAGCAGCATGAGTGTGTGTGTGTGAGCGCGCATGTGTGTGTGTGATGACAAGGACGCTGTTACCTTCAAAGTCCCATGATGCCAACTAACTATTCAAACAAGGCTCTGCATCCCTACCTGCTTTCCTCCCTCGCTCCGCTCCCCTCGTCGGTGTCTCTCTACCTTTTTTTTTTCCCTTTCCCCTCCGTTGCCTCTTTTCCTCTCATCCCTCTCTCACTCTCTCTCTCTCCCCGCCATATGGAAACCATTACCGCCGTTGTCGTTTCTCACCAGCAACATTCCTGAGGGCTTTCCAGCGTTCACCGACTTTACATCAACCTTGTGCTCCAATCTCCTTGTTCACACCGTTCTTATCTCTCGTTCATCCTCTCCTTTTTTTCCCCCTAACCCAGTCCCCCCCCCCCCTTTTTTCAAAATATCCTGAATAAATGTAGCTTTAAAGCCGCATTTATTGATTTTTGTGGCCATTTGGACGACACGCTCTTTGAAATATTGACTTACAAAGACCCCGCTATTAGGTGCAATAAAGCAGGTTTATTTGGAGAGATGGGTCGTGTCTGATGGATGTTTGGGGTCAAGGAGACGGATAAAAGCGGGCCGAACAGAGTTGCCGATGAGCAAACAGCTTCATCGTCCCCCTTGTGGTTTCCGGGGCGCCGGGTGATCATGCAGACTGTTTGCCAAAAAAAAAAAAAAAAAAAGGTCCCGGGTAAACCGCCGCTTGAATCTGGGAGCTTCTTGCTGTGAGGCATCGGCGCTGAACCGTTCAGCCAAAACAGGAAGTTTATGCACACGTCCCAAAGCCAAAGAGGGCACGTGCTGAGTCAAAGATTTGCAAAAAAAAAAAAACATGAAATGGAAAGAAATGGCTCGCAGGGTTCCGACATCCAAAAAGTTCAACGCACCAAAAGCCGCTCCTCGTGGCGAAACAATTGCCCAAACGATTTGTATTCTGGAGCCCTGCGGTGTGCAGTTTGCTTCATGCCTTCAGCCGCCGTGCTGCCCTTACAAGACGGGAGAGAGGAGAAGAGCAGCGGGGTTTTGGCGGGGAGGGTTGCGAGAACTTAACACAAACAGGGAAGGGTTAAACTCACCTTTATAAAAAAAACTGCAGTCAGGCTCCTCAGATCGTCCCATCGCCAGAATCGGGAAGTCGTTTTTCCGACTTCAGTGTTAATCGTCTTATGTGTCACGGAGTGCGGCAGCAACGTGGACGCAAAAAAGTTGTTTTGCCTTTTTTTTTTTTTTTTTTAAATCTCTCAGAGCAATGACAGCTGCTTCCAGCATTTAAATGTAAAGGAAGCAAAGGAAACATGTGATGAATCATCTGGTGCATGACTTTGGTAGAAGTTTAACATCAACCCGGTGTGTTTCAGCATCGGATGAGGTCAAGTTGGCAACTCATGTACGAAAGACTCTCTGAGAGGGCATTCACAAGACTTGTCCCAGCTAGAATTTAGTCTGAATAACTTGATTCATCACCTCGTTGTTATAGCGAATGTCATGTTTGTATGCGTGATAAATTTAGCCACGCTAGCATTCATTTTAACACGTGTGTTGGTTTACCTGATCACTATAAACATGATATTCACTCTCTTGTTTGCTCTGTTTTGGTCTCCACCACTTTCTGAGAGAACCGATCTGGCTCATTAGCTGCACGATGTCTCCTTGCTATTTCACCGCTTGCTGTTTGCTGCTGGTCAGGTAGATTATTAAAGATTATTTTTTGGTAAAAAAAAAAAAAAAAACAGTTTGTTTGTGGGCTAGAAAACTCTTCAAACTTTCACTCTATCATATAAATTCTTAATCGAAGCTGCAGCGTACGATGTTTCAAACCCAAGACTGTTTTTTTTTTCGAATGTTTTTTATGATTGCACCATTAACAATAATATCGCTGAATGTTCACATTACACAGATTTCCACCCAAATTCAGCCTGACGTATTCGTTTCTTTCTTCTGCGAGCCTGAGACAAAGGGTGTAGGGTTACGGAGAAAGACGTTATAGACGAACACGCGAGGTAGTCGACCGTTTACATCCACCTTTTTTTTTTTCTTTTTTCTTTTTTTTTTTTAACAAAACAAAAGTTCTTGGATAGCAACCCAGCTTTAACTTTCCCCCTCCTCCCCTCCTCTCCTCATTGAACTCACTTTCATTCCACCATTCCATCCATTATAGAAATGTTCGGAGGTATCTGGGCCATGTCTTCTAGAGAGACTCAAACGCTCATCAATTTACATTACAGCCCTCTCTTTCCCCCCTCTCTGTCTCTCCCTCACTCCTCTCTGTCTCCCTCCATCTCGTACAAATGTATCTCTATCTCTCTCCGGCTCTATACACACAGTCAAAGACCACTTTCTGCAGCTCTTCTCCAGGGTATATGGTTCTTTAATGAAGACAGTAATAATGATTATGGATATTTTAAGACTGTCTGTCTGCCCCGTGCGCTGATGGAAGCCGAAAAGCCGCAGTGTCTGTGCTTTTTTGCGCGAGGTCCCGTCAGATGATGCCGATTTTCCCGAATAACTAAAATGTGATCATCGATTATTAATTTTAAGAACACTCAAGATGACAAATACTGTGTCAAAGTTAATACGGGGATTAAATCACTTCCCTTAACTCGAGTCTTACATAAAGCCGCAGTGAGGATCTGAGGTATTTCATGGATTGATAATGAACATTTTAATCCTCTCAGACTGATGTATGAATGAAGAATGATATATTGAAAAAAAAAAAAAGACACGACTATAGATGTAGCGCAGTGATATTTCACAGGGTGACCTCACACACTCGAGCAGCCACGGGATTATAATGGCGTTTTTTTTTTTTTTTTTTTTTTTAATGCGCGCACGCGATTTAAAATTGCAAAAAAAAAAAAAAAAAAAAAGACTGGCTTCAAACAGGTTTGTACCGCCGTTTGAAAAAAAAAAAAGAAAAAAAAAAAACTCTTTTCCATTCCAGAGGCGATCAAAGATGGGGTCAAGATAAAAGAGCACAACAACGGAGTAAAATCTAAAAGCTCCTGAATCTTTCATTGTAAAGCTATCAGATTGAAGCAGCAGGCGGGGGGGGGGAGACGTGCCGAGCACAGCGGGTCAGCTGATTGAGATGCTGTTCCCACCAATACCGTGTCAGAGACAGATTGCGCATTAGGTGGATTCATGTTTTATATACTCCCGGCCATGTGTTTTACATTATATATAGTTGGTGTTTCGGGGGCTGCACAGCATATGTGTGTGTGTGGTGGATTGGGGGGGGGGCGACTGATTGCTCCAGCAGAACAGTGGAAAATGATAGCCACTGCAGTCCCTTCTCTGTGTGGGTGCTCCGTCGCGGCAAGTGATTTAATCCAGCGCCGAGGCTTGAAATAATATTTTCTTTAAAGTAGGTAAAACAGTCTGTCAGTGGAGTGAGATGATTTTTACGTTGCCAAAATCTCTCGAATCATGTTCTTCACGCTACAGGAAGGTCTTTTTTTGTTTTGTTTTTGTTCTTTCAAGACTTCAGCACCAAGGGAAATTCACCAAGAGTAAATTGACTTGCGCTGGAATTAAGTTAATCACGGAGCAGAAGTGGGACTGAACTTCTCGGTTCTGAGAGGGAGGTTTAGGGTTTCCATGCGGACGGGGATGACATGTGCAAAATGGACGTTTTCCGCTGTGTGTGTGTGTGTGTGTGTGTGTGTGTGTGTGTGTGTGTGTGTGTGTGTGTGTTTGCTCATTGTGGCATTCTTTGGAAAAGCACCTCTCCAAGCAAATGAGACCCAGCGGATTTGCTTTAGACAGCTACTAGATGGCCTGCAGGTGTTGCAGCTCAGCGGGTGTGTGTGTGTGTGTGTGTGCACGCAGGCCTGTCCTATGGAGTGTGTGTTCCTCCCGTAGCCGATCGGTTTGCTACTCTTTTAGCGTGCGTGCTCCCCCGCCGCGCGTCTGACAGTGTGTGTACATTAAAAGAGGTGGGGGGGGGGGGACCCTGTGTGTGTGATTACGCTGTGTATACCATGAGATTAGTGTGGACAGCTTTATGCGCAGGGCGCGCCATAAATCTCCCCCCGCCGCAGAACCGAATACCGCCGTCGTTTATTATTCCCTAATAGATCGGTCCTTTGCTGTCTCTCCTTTGCTTCCCACCTCAGTTAGCTCAAGGACAAACCCCCCCCCCCCCAGAGGATGGAGGAGGTCAAAGTTGATGCGGAGGTTTTCGAGTAAATCCGCCACGCCGATTTGATTTTTGTTTATTTTGCACTCTTCGGTGTCCTTCCTGCTCCCTTTTTTTCCTCCTCCTGCTGTCTGTTTTTTTTTTTTTTTTTAACACTAGAGTTTATTTTTTGCCACATTATGTTCAGTTGCAGTCTGTCCAACTTCTTGCTCTCTCTCTCTCTCTCTCTCTCTCTCTCTCTCTCTCTTTTGTCCTTATGTGTTTGTTTTGATGCCTTATCACTTCGGATCCCACCTCTTGCTTTTGTCTCGCGCCTCACTCTCTCCGTCGCGGCATCCTTTGCTTTTTCGGATTTCACTCTCACGGACTCGGCACTCACACTCCCCCCCTTTTCATATTCTCATGTTCGCACAGACATACGCTCGCACACACACACACACACACACACACCCTCCCTTGTTTCGCCCCCGCCGGCTGCACCTGTGTGCCCGGCTTTGGTCCGGACACGGCTCGGGTTGCCGCTGTGGAATCTGGGAAATGTTTCGAGCTGTCCGATACGCCGCCCGACGCAGGTACAGCGGCAGACAACATGAGGATGGACAAGAGAAAAGACAGAAACACACGCACACACACACACGAGACACAGGGTCAAATCACACACATCGTCCACGGTGCCATTCTCGAATGCCGCCATAACCACACGAGTACCGTTTGAGTTTTTATTGGAAATTCGACGCCGCTCGGGAGCCCAGTGATGTCAGATTCTAGAAGTTTTTTTAGATGTTGCCAACTGCACTGAGAGAGAGGGAGAGGCTGGAGGAGGTGGGGGAGGAGCGGAGGGTGAGAGGCAGGAGGTGTAGGAGGTCAGAGGGGGAGGTCAGGGAGACTGACACTTGAGTGTTCTCAGCGCAGCTCAGGGGTCGCGGCGGGGCGACGCTTGGGTTGAGAAAATGATGTTTCTGCCCTCATAAAAGAGCTGCCGAGAAGAAAAGAGAGGAAAGCTCCCCCCCTCTCCCCCCTCCCACCATTCCTCTTCTTCCTCCTCCTCTTCACTCTCTCCTCTGCCTCCCCCAACCCCTCCCTCAGTGTCACCTCTGGCCCACTCCAACCTGCCCCCCCCCCCTTCCACCACCACCACGCCATGTTTCAAAGTGTGGCCACATGAATGGCTCTATTGTTAACGGGCTGAGAAAAAGGGGAAAGGAGAGGGAGAGTGGACAGCAGAAAGAGATGAGGGAGGGAGGAGAGGAGAGGAGAGGAGACAAAAAAAAAAGAAAGAAAAAAACCCAGACACTCAGAGACACAGAGCGTCTCACTCAGAGCGAAAATGTGGCCAGAAAAGAAGAGAGTAAAGGGAAAACGTAATGTTGCTCAGGGCTGTGTCTGAATCGGATGATTTATTTAGATGTGGTCACAGATGAACTCCATAAAGCTGTTTATAAGTTCACCTCACTTCACTCTTCCCGGCTCTCCTGCTGCACTCCGCTGCTGCCAGCTCGCTTCGCAGCACCGCCGCCATCTCCCGACAGCGAGATCCACGAGGGCTCGCCAGACTAGACTTTCTGAGGTGGATCTCGCCGCGTGCGAGCAACCGCACATCGCCGTCTGATTGCGGTTTCCGGGTCTGTCGACACCGGGCGACGTCACACAGAGAAGGGGGAAAGTGCGAATTCGGAGATAAATGCACTCTATTTTCCTCTCGCTCCGCTGCATGATTAGATTGGTGCGAGGTCTCCGTACACACATACCCCCCCCCACACCATCCTGTTTACAGTGCGCACACACACACACACTGGGTTAACCAGGGTTAACTCTGCAAATCTGACACCCTGAACATGGAGCCTATCAGAAAATTGAGCTCCGTCAAAGGAGTGTGCTGGATTTCATGTCAGTTCCTATCTTTCACTGACTTCTCTCTCCTTTTCTGTCCCTCTCTCTTTCCTCTGCTGTCGTTAAACTTGTAGTCTTCTTTTTTTTTTCCTCCCGCCGAGTGTTTCCCTTTTGTCTCTGTGTTGCCTTTCTGCTTGTTCGCCACATTTCTTTGTTGTTGCTACATAGCTTGCCTGACATGTTCAATATTTTTTTTTCCACTCCCCTCCCGCCCCTTCTCTCTCTCTCTCTCTCTTCACTGATTTCTCCCTCTTTCTTTCTTTCTTTTTCGAACGCTGCACCTGCCCGGTGGCATTTTACCTGAACACTCATACCATCTACTGTGTGTGTGTGTGTGTATGTGTGTTTGCTCTGCCATTCTGCAATGCAGCTGGGCTGTGACTCAGTGTACCATCAGATACCACTCAGAGAATGCGTCATGCAGGAAGCAAAAGGTGCTTGTTTTTAGAAGAGCCTGTATGCATGTGTGTTAGTATGTGTATGTGTGTGTGTGTGTGTGTGTGTTTAGGGAAAAAACTAAACCTGCGTGTTTGGATGTGGGTGGATGTGTTTGGGCAAACCTTTTGTGGTTAGCAGGAGGGCATTTCTATGGGCCTGTGTGTGTGTGTGTGTGTATTGGTGTGTGTGTTGAATAGATTTCTCTGTCTAGGCTTTGCTACAGATGCCCCAGGAACCACCGCGATGTTTACAGTTCGTACTCTATAAACGATGTGTGTGTGTGTGTGTGTGTGCGTGCATGCACTCGCCTGTCTGAGGCCGGCAGGAGGGTGGAATACGTGCGCGTTACGTGTTGAGTGAAGCTGAGTGCCTGCCTCTCCAGTCTAAGTATTGGCTGATAACCCCAAGTGACCTTGGTAATGAGAAGTGGAACAGTGGCTTCCCAGCAGGCCTCGGGGCCCCCGCCGCAGCCTCAGCTCCGTCGGCTTTCTCACGTTCCCCTCGGGTGCGTGCCGCCAGCCAAACACGGCAGCAGATAAGACTCACATCTCAATATACAGCAGGTGTACAGCTGGTAGCTAGCAGTGCTAATACGTAGCCTGCACAGAAGGGGAGGAAGTGGTAACAAAGGAGGCTAAGAAAATCCTTCTTTTGTATCCTGGATGGGACTGTAGGTTTGCTGATCTGCCGTCCAGTACTTTTGTTTATGACCAAATTACACTGATTTTCTTTTAGAATGCATCAGTAAAGGTTAGCGCGCTTACATCACAGTTTGGATCTGATCTGGTATCAGTGTTGGAGGCTGCAGTTGCATGCGAACCTCTGCAGCTGCTTGAACTAGCAGCAGTTAGCTAACTCGACATGTCCTGAGTTTGGAGATATTCTAAGCTTGCAAGCTAAATCATGAACATAGTCAGCGTTAGTAGGCTTTAACTGCTAAACATCTGCGCATTAGCATTGTCATTTTTAGCATGCTGGCATTGTCACTTTTAGCATCTATCACCATGCTGATGATAGCATTTTGGCTAGCGCTGTGTTTAAGCACAGCCTCACAGAGCCGTTAGCATGGCTGGAGACCCGCAGTCTCATTGAGTAAGAGGATGACAGTTGGCTCAAGAATTTCCTCTGGGACTGATAAAGTTTTAATCTTATCTTTAACTGTGGGGCGAGCTCCCGTAGTAAGTTTTAACGCCACTGCGGGAGCAGACATGCACAACCAGGTGGGAAAACGTGGAGCCCAAAGTTGAAAACGTCTGATTTTTGCGCAAATGTCAACGAGGGTGATCTGATGCAAGCAAGACTATGAAGCCTCAGGTTAGCAAGATGTATTCAGACAAACTGAAGCTTAGTTTTTTAAACCTTTTGTCCTTCTTGCATTTTAAAATGTTGGCTGGGACAGTTTTACGTCTATTGTGGCTATGGAGGCGGATTTCTTAAGTCTGAGAAAGTAACCCTGATGATGTCATAGTGATGTAATCAAGGTAAACTCAGCTTGCGCTTGGAGGTACAAATATTTAAATAGCAAGCCTGCGCTCAAACTAGGAGACGGGGGCATTTAGCAGGCTGTGATGATCTAATATAAAATGCTATGAAGTTTGTGCATCAATTCCTACATTTCCCATGATGCATCATGGGAAATGTAGGAATTGATGTATAAATGATGAGAATCACTGTCCGGATTAATTTTTTTTACAACAGAAATCAACCTGGCCCCTTTCAGTGCAATCTAACAGTGTAAATAATTAACTGGCACGCGTTATAATCAGCTTCCAGTTGTTATTTGGACAGATCAAAGTGCAGTTTGTTGCTAACGTGCCTTCCGCAGGATTTATTTTGTCTCTCCAGCGCTGAAGATATGCACCGTAATTCGCGCTCCGTTCATGCTCTGTGATCCGGCATTGTTTATTTTTAATGGTCAAACAGTTGTCTGACAGCAGAACAGAGAGAATAATTAAGCAGGTCTGAGTGCTGTGTCTCCCAAGTGTTCGCGTGGATTAGTTGGAAACAGAAACACCGTCTGAGTCAGAGGTAACAGAAAAAAAAAAAATGGGCTTATTAATATTACAGACAATTGCTTCCTCCCACTTCCACATCAAAGTGTCACTTAAAATTCCGTGAGAATGCTAACGGAGGAGAAAATCCGGCAAATCTCCTCCTCCTTTCATATCCTTTACTACTATAAACACTTTTTCACTTCTCTTTGTCAGCGGTGACATTTGTTTTAACTTGAGATAAAGTCGCCGCGGTTGTGCACAGACTACTTGTTAGCCATGCAGGCTAGCGCGCAGCCACCACATGCCTCAGGAGGAGCTTTGTCGGTAATTTGTAGTATTCGGCCTTATCAGCAGTAGATGGCCCTGTGCTGCGAGGGGGAACGAGTCATTTGTTCAGTTTATGGCCCTTTGACTGCCATGCTTCATGTCGTCTGCTCCAGAAAGACCTCTGGAAGCTGTGCAGCCACAGAGAGCCCGCCACACTGCAAAGAAATACGTTTCACATCAGCCTCTGACTGGGTTTTGACATCTTTTTGCTAATGTGCAGCATTAATATCAATTTGCATGTGAAGAATTTCCTCAAAACCTGCCCCCCAAACAGCCGTTTAACAACATTAATATGGCTTTCCATCCGACGCCGTTCACCGAAACCAAAGCCAAATTCTGTCTATGGCGATAATGAGCCGTACTTAAGCGTATTTTTTGTTGCATTTAGCGAGACTGCTGCACTGAAATCCCTCCAGGCTGCAGGTTTCCCATATGTGGCAGGTGTCAAATCCTCCGCTATGCTGTGAACAAACAGACCGCGCATCACTCATATCAGAAGTGGATGACGGGCTGACATCAAAACAGCTAATTAGCAAACTAATTACCCGCACATACCTGAGGTTTGGCGTGGCGGCTTTGTTCCCCTGATCTGCGGCGATAGTTGTCTGCCTGTTTCTTCCTCCGTGGACATGCCTCAGTTCTCACTTCCAAATATGAGGGGCTGAGAAAAGAAAAGAAGAAAGCGAGTTAAGGGAGAAGATTTGCATTGCAGAGAGAAAAAAAAAAAAAAAAAAAAAAAGCCAGACCAGACTTTTCTCTGCGGTTTTCCATTTTGTTTACACCTCGTTTTCGTCTCCCGTGCGCATTCACATGTGCATACGTGTTTCGATATATTTCTTTTTTTTGTTTTGAGTTCTGTGTAGCAAACTCCAGGCTTTCCTGTTAAAAAAAAGGCGGTATCGCTCCTGCTCCTACGCCTGAAGTTTACTTTTGCATACGTTTAACTACTTAAACATATGGTTAGTTTTTTCGAGATGTACCGCGTTTTGGCTGCTTGAATAACATCGCAGAGCCGAAGGTCACATGTGTGGGGCGGTTCGCAGGGGGGAAAGCAAGCAAGCACGAATCTTTTTCAAAGACCTGCAAACTTTTTGAGCTTCAGTGGTGTTTTTCTTTTTTTTTCTCCTATATAGATCATCAACCTGTAGTTGTATTGCCCTGCTTTTTCCTCTGGCATCCCGTGGTCTCAACGGGGAATTGTATAAGCTTGTGTGCTAAGACATTACTTGTGCAGTTGAGTGCACAGCGGTTTCTCTGTAAAGGCACCTGTTCCCTGTGAAAAGAGACAACATCAGAAAGAAGCAGGAGAAATAAGAGGGACCCATCTGTTGCTCATTCGCAACCAAGGACAGGTGGCTTTGAACTGGGTTATTTTGCTGTTGAAGGCCACAAAAAAAAAAACAGAAACAAAATCACTTTAATTAATGAGTCCCTGCTTTTTGCTCTCCGCTGACGCCTCTTCTCTTTCTCTCCTTCCCTCCAGGTTCAGGGACGACAAGGGCTACATCCTATACCCTCAGATCGGGGACCGGCTGGACCTCATCTGCCCTCCGCTGGACACCGCCAGGTCCACGCCAGAGTACGAGTTCTACAAGCTCTACCTCGTGTCGTCGCGGGAGCAGGCGGACCGCTGCGAGGTGATGGGGCCCCCCAACATCGTGCTGACATGCGACGAGCCCACCCGCGAGCGCCGCTTCACCATCAAGTTCCAGGAGTTCTCGCCCAACCTCTGGGGCCACGAATTCAAGAGCATGCACGACTACTACATCATCGGTGAGTCAAGGAAGCAGAACAAGCAGTGGAGATTAGGGGATGGTGTGTGTGTGTGCGTCTATGTGTGTTTATGGGCATATGTGTGTTGAGCCTTATTGCAGGGTGTGTGTGTGTGGGGGGGGGGGAGGAGGGGGTTGTTATGATTGCATGGCTGATTTCTGATTGTGCCTGAGTGTGTTTGTTTATTTCAGTGATGATGGTGATGATTGGGCGGGTGTGTTTAGAGTAATTAGGTTTGAGAATTGTGTGTGTGTGTGTGTGATCCGGTCCGCGGGCGGGTACAGGACGCACGCTGCAAAAAGTGACCAAGACGAGCCCGTGGTTTTGCCTTTTGTCTCCGTTTTAAGCAGAAGAACTGGCGCTTCCTGCGTTTTAATTTCTTGCAGCGTGTCCCCGGATTCGTCCTTCCCTGCTACTTGTGTGGGATTTCGGCGTTTAGTGAAGTGTGGTTACATCTGAAACAAGATTGTGTGTGTGTGTGTGTGTGTGTGTCTGTCATTGCTGCGTCTTTGTCCCGCCGGGCTGCTGTGCTGGCCCCGGGCCTGTTTATTGTTACTGCCAGCCTCGCGGTGACCGCAAATGGCGCGGCACAGTTTGTTTTGGTTTGTTCAGGGGGTTTGTTTGGAGTTAGCAGTGTGAAGACCCGATGAGGTCATCAAGGCGAGCCGGGCCTAAGCGCTTTGTATCGGACGGAACAATCTGCAAGTAAAGGTCGCGTCAGCCGAAACCTGTGGGTTGTTTTTTAAAAATGCGGAGCAAGAGCCAAGAGCCATTCACGACTGGGTGCAAAACACACACACACACACACACACACACACAACAAAAGCGCACACACTCATGTGCACACACAGGTTTCCAATACAAACACGAGCACTGTAAAAAACACCTCGGGAGTGAGGGAGTGAGCGCTGTAGACAAAGAGGGAGAGTGAGAGAGAGAGAGAGAGAGACCCTGTTCGATTCCCACAGCTCTCCTCCCACGCACCTGCGAGCTCTATTCACTCAGGTGTGCAAATGCTCTTTTCGCTCCTTTTCATCTGCGGGTAGGAATAAAAATGAAAAAAAAAGAAAAGAAAAAAACAAACCCTAAAAAAGATGGAACGAGCGGGTGCCAGGAGGAGGAGGAGGAGGAAGCTGGGACAGAGATGGAGAGACATAAACAAAGAGAATAGAAGATCTCTCGAAAGTCTGTTAAGTCCCCCGTGTCTCTTTGTGTTCTGTATTTGTTCCGTCGGTTTTTCGGGCGCGCTTGCTTTTTTTATTTTTTTTTTATTTATTTATTTTTTTTAGCTATCAAGTCCTCGAACCCGGCATGTTTGCGAAAAGAGGTGAGGCACCGGGCATATTTCTCCTGCACCCTGCTCCATTATCAACATGCAAGTATTTTGCTCAGATTAGATACGAGGGGGCCGAGATAGCATCCAGCAGGGCAGTATGCCACCGTGTATGTGCATGTAGTGTGTGTGTGTGTGTGTGTGTGTGTGTGTGTGTGTGTGTCGGTGCGCCCCAGGGACCCAATGATACAGGAATTTTGGCCCGATAAGTAGGTAATGCAATCCCGATACCTGCTGATACCTGATTCGATTACTGACAGATGTTGAACAGCAGAACAGCGACATGACACGCAGCCGCGAGAAAGTTATCTTATCTGTCAAACGTATCTATATTAAACTCCATGTATGTGGCGGTATGTATGTTAATGTGCATTACAGTTCATCCTATTGGTGTAGCATAATAAAGTGATGGAATATAACTAAGTACATTCAATCAAGTAACTAAAGGTGCACTTTGTAGTGTTGGGGGGAGAAATCGTCACTAATCCATTTTCATGACAGAATAAACTGAATAAATATGTTATTGTTGTTCATTTTTCCTCTGAGAGGAGCTTGTTTATTCAGTTATGGAAATGAATACGTCTGGTTTGTATAATTACCTTGTTAATATCGTAACTATTATAGTCTGAATTTCTTCTCCAAAACTACTTTGAGGTACTTGTACCCTTGACTTACTTGAATATTTCCATTTTATGCTCCTTTCCATTTCGGAAAGTCAATTTTTTCATTTATTTTATCAGCAATCAAATAAATAAAACCATCTAAAACCAGTAACCAGTTGACCCATAACACACAGTATGTATATCTGCATGTAAATTACTTTTACTTGTTGTTTTGATGACCTGCAGTAAATGTAATGCCATAACTTATGTATATAAGAAAACAAAAACAAACTTTCCATCTACAAGTACAGGATCTGCTTCAGGGCATGCAAGATTTAGAAGTAAGGAATAACTCAACAGGTTCGACGCAGCATCTATCATTCAGGCACTGCGTCGGCATTGTCACGCACCACCGCCAAGATCTCATCCGTCTTAGTTCGTCTCCATATTTGCATTCAGCGAGGCAATCAAAGTGACCTGGGTTCAAATCCCTCATCTGACGTGGCTGCGCAGATAGTGATTAGGCGTCGAAGGCGCGCTCGGTCGACTCCTTATCGCGCACAAAGCCTCCGCGCGCCACTGAACGTCCATCAAGAAATAACATCCATCTCTTTTTGACTTTTATTAGCTCCAACAAAGTAAGAAAAACAATCATGAAACCCCTCGCAGCGCTCGAAAGATGTGAGAAGGAGGCCAGAAGAGGCCCGAAGTCTCTGTTCTGTCCAAATCTCCTCTGCACTCCCACCTGGCAACTGGAGTGTCCAGAGATAGAAACACCTTTATCTCCGCACGCAGACCAGACTGATCGATTGACAGCTCCAGCCCAATCAATGCCGGCTGCGGCGCAAGGTCACACACGCACTCGCACACAAACACGAGGACTGGCACATTTGAAGAAAAGTGGGTTGGAGAGGTGAAGAAAAGGGGCGGGGGGAGTAGCTGATTGTAGAGAGCAGTCGGCCCTGATAACTTATTGACAACGTCGCCCGATCGCTTGTCCGCAGCGCACGGCGTGACTTTGATGATGTGCTCTCTCGGTGAAGAATCGGAGTCTCTCAGCAGAGCTTCTGTGTACTTAATGAGGCCGCGAGATAATTAATAACAGTTAATCCTCCCGCTCATTCAGAGCCACATATCTGCTGTAGAGCCGGCGCGCGCGCTAACTGGCTGGATTTAATGCAAACCGGGCTCACCGAGGACCGGCCCACCCGCGCCTCCCTCAATCTAGAAATGTACGGCATGTTTCTGCGTGGCGTGTAAGGGCGCCGATGTATGCGCAGGCCTCGGGGGGAGGAAATGGTGTTTTAATTAACCTATAGCAGAGCGTGATTTAATTTTGCGCGCCGCAGACCGTGCAGGCACACATGGAAAAAAAAAAGTGTGGTGCGGGGATCTGGAGCGGGTGGATGGTGGAGGAGGAGGGAAAAAAAAAAGAAAAAAGGCAGCAGAGGTTAATTTTCAATGTTAAACACATTACAGATTACCAGTAACTTGCTTAAAGTCCGCTGGGTAATCGGTCTCCTTCGCAGTTTTCCGCTGCGGTGCTCCGAGAGTGATCCCGAAAAGCTCCTCGGGGTTTCTTTGGCTTGTCGGGGTTTGTGTTGGCGTCGTCGACCGAAGGTATCGCTGATCATTTATAAACAAGATGATATTCGTATCTCGAAAGAAAAAAAAAAAAAGTCCTTTTTTTTTCTTTCAACTCTTGCTCCTGCTCCCGCTAACGCAGCACAGATGCTCCGGCTTTGTAATCAGATTACATGAATCCCATTAAATGTAATTCTGAACTTCCGCATCCTGTGGTGAGGAGAGAAAGGGCGGGGAAATTGATTAGTTATACTCATTGACCGATGTTTTCATTCATAACACGAGGTCAGGGTTTATGCAAACCCATTTCTCGCTCGCTCTCTCTCTCTCTTTCTCCTTCTCCGTCTGTTTTGTCTCCCCCTCTCTCCCCTCTCCACCCTTTAGTTTCTCCCCCTCTTTCTTTTTCGCAATTCAAATCCCACCACACACAGACAGACATGCTCAGTACATCAGCCCAAACCTCAGATCAAGCCTTTCACTGCGTTTAATGAATCCTTTGAAAGCTGGCGCCAGGGCCTTGCGGAACACACACACACACACACACACACACACTCCTTTTTAATGCATGCACACACATAATCACACACATTCACAATCAGAGCGCGGTCACGATGACGTGTCTTTCTTAATGAGATCTGCTGGAGGAAAGCATCTCCGGGCAGCTCATCTGGTTTTTTTTTTTTTTTTTTTTGCAACTTTGAGGAGGAGGACTAGTGAAAGACTCGTTGTCAAAGCTGGCTCAGGATCAGCTGATTTTATAAAGGGTCGGTTCGCCGAAATTATAAACTGCATTGCCAAAGACCGCGCGGATACGTTTTTTGGTGTCATTCGCAGCAGTTCTGTTATACAACGGCGGCATCTCCGTTAACAATGCCCCCGTGTTACTCTGGATAATCCGGCGTCAACTGTTTTTACATCTGAAGGAATAGTCCCAATAAAAAACCTGATGACAACGCTCATCGTGGATTATCC